>NW_014542028.1:17544-60425 GCF_000741045.1 Vigna radiata var. radiata | reverse complement strand
ATTTAATCATATGAAAGTTCCTAAATTCAATCAAAGTAGATTCTCAATTAAACTTAGAAACCCTAAAACTCATACAATTAATATGCATGTAGATTCAAACATATTATGATGCAAAAACCTTTGCTTTTAATATGACAGGGAGATGAAAGACATAGAGAGAGAGAGCAACTTAAATCAATAATCAAAATAAACAATTGCATTAATTCACTTAACCTCAGAATCCATAATGAAATTACAGCATAATAACCCTAGATGCTTAGCTCTCCATGAATGGAGTTGAATACATGATGAAATAAAAGAAAGAGGAGTAGTGGATATTGCGAATGGATTCTGTGTTGGAGGAGGAACTCGCGACGGCCGAATTTCGCGGCGTTGATGGTCGCGAACGGTGGTCGTGGCGTCTCTGTTGAAGAGGGTGATAAAGGTTGACGACGGTGCACCATGTCGGGGATTGGTTTCACGTTGTGGATGCAATTTTTGTGGACACGTTGCTGCTGGCGGTGCGATTTCTGCGTTTCTGCAGGTGCGTGCGCGAGGAGGACGAAGGTGGCTACCGACAATAGGTTGCTCGTGGTGGCCGACGACAAGGTGGATGGTGGCGAGGCTGCTTAGAGATTGATGGTGGTGCGACAACTTGAAGGTTGACGACGGCAGCTAGGGTTGATGGTAAGGAGACTAGGGTTTCTGGAGAAGGGTTGAAGATGATGATGTGGCATGGGGGCTGATGTGGTAGCTTATGGTTGGACAGATCTCTGTGTGGAGGATCTGGACACGTGGAATAATCTGGTGAAGTCTGACTTAGTTAGTGATAGGAGGGGTATGGGTAGGAAAATTAGGGGTGTGGGAGAAAAGGTTTAGTGTTTGGGCTTGGTTGTTGGCCTGGTTTAAAACTGAGGGGTGCATGTAGGGAAATCTGGGGATGCAAGAGTAAAGATTGCCTATTTGGCCCATCTAGACATTATTTTTCAAATAAAATCTGATTTTGGGCTTTAAATTGCAATTTGGACCAATAAAACTCTAACTTCAGCTGCACAAATAAATATTAGAACATCCAAGAATATTTATGCAATTAAAATCACTTTTTAAGCCTCTTTAATTGCCAAACCTGACAATTCCAATCATCACAAAACCACTTAAAATCAACCATTTAAGCACAAATATCTCATCAAAAATTTATATTTTAAGGCATAAATGTGGACATAAATATGCACTCATCACACCCCCACACTTATCCTTATGCACTCCTGGGCAAAATTTGTTAATTCCAAAACTTTGTTCTGAGTCATTTTATTCCATATTTGCATTTGGATCAAAAGAATGAACATCACTAGACATAGATCAAACATCTAAGCATCACTTTGTCATGGACATGCAAATGAAATCACTTTATTCTTCACACATGAGTTAAACTTTTTGAATTCCCAAGAAAATCAAATATGAAAGATAACACTCAAGTCAAAATGTATCTATTTCTCTCCAAATCTCTCAAGTGTTTTTGGCTTGTGTTTACACTCAAAATACCCATGTAAGTAGACACCCTTGGTATTTAGCAAGACTCTAACATTCGCACACGTCAGAAAACCTGCAATTATTGATCATGAGGACTTGTTAAAGATTATATTGGGGCCAAGGCAAAGGTAGGAAATTTTCTTTGGAATTTCTGGGTTTTTGAAGTTGATATAGAAAGAGTAATGACACGTCGCTTAGCCCTTAACGCCGATGTCAAAATTGAAGATTTTTTTGACTTCCTGCCTTCCACACATGCCTTAGACGTCGGATTTGGACTACGTGACGTCTAAGCGCCTGAGTATTAGGTCTAGAGCATTAAATGCAGCCCATTAGACGTCGGTTTGCTGCAGTGATGACGCCTAGGAAGTTGAACCGATTGATGTTTGATTTCCTGTAAGGAATGTTCACGACAGTTGTGATGGGTAATCGATGTCTCTAATAACATACACGTCGGGACCCCAATAGCCGACGTCTCAGGCCCTCGAGTTTTGCGAACATAATTATTACAGGTACCATAGACATCGCGTCGCCCTTAACGCCGACGTCAAAATTGAAGATTTTTTTGTCTTCCCGCCTTCCAGCAGGCCTTAGACGTTGGATTTGGACTACGTGACGTCTAAGCGCCTGCGAATTAGGTGAAGAGCATTAAATGCAGCCCATTAGACGTCGGTTTGTTGCAGTGCTGACGTCTTGAAATTTGTAGACGTCGATGTTTTAAGAAAACCGACGTGTAGTGTACCAGGCTATTTACGATAATGCCACTGTCAACTCCTATACGTCGAATTATACGCAAACCGACGTGTTATGGATGACGTTAAACAGTATTTTTGCACTAGTGTGTAATAATGAATTTAAAAAATTAAATGTGTATATAAAATAAGAATGTTCAATCATACATTACTACTATAAAATAATATAATTTAAAAAGAAAAATAAACAAAATTCTTCGTATTAAATACTTTAATGACATAAAAATCATTTTAATTTAATAAGGGATAAGATAATCCTTTTAAAAAGTAACTTGACTAAGAAAAATTATATTTTTATGGAAAGATATACTTTATTTTCATTTTTTTTCCTGTATCTTTTAGTTAGATAAATTTAACAAAAAAAACCATATTCTTTTTATTAAATAAAATACCTAATTGCACTTGCTTCTTAATTAAAAAAAGTATACTCATTCTACACATGAACACCGTTATAATGTATATTTTCTTCCATCATTCTTATAAAATTTTCAAATTATATTGTTTTAATATGATAAAAAAGTACATATAAACATGTGATTATATATATATATTGGAATGAGAGAGATGAAAGAGAAAAGATGGAGAGGAATGAGGAAGGTGAGTAAGGGTTTAGGGGTTTCTTTTTTTTTAGTTTTGAGAATGAAAATTATTTAAATATCCTTAACTTTAGAACTTAGAATTCATAATATATGAGGATATTTTTGTCCACTATAATCTAGTACACATTGTTAAAATGTACCAACTAAAAAACAGACGTACGTGTTAATAAGCCCCATATATATATATATATATATATATATATATATATATATATATATATATATATATATATATATATATATATATATATATATATATATATCCAGTCAAGACCGTACCATCTAAAATATGATTAATCGATCTAAAATAGACATTAATTGATAATTAATCTGAACAATAATTATTAATAGATAATTAATGAGAATAATAATCATTGAAAATTAATAGAAATAAATTCATTTAATATATATATATATATATATATATATATATATATATATATATATATATATATATATATATATATATATATTTTGTGTGTTCTCTGTTAATAGAAAATAATGAAATCTAAAACTTTTTCACGAATAAAAAAACAAAACGTATTTAAAAGACTTAGGATTAACTGTACTTTTTCTAAATTAAATTAACAATCTTAATATCAAAATGTTTGATTCAGTAACTCAAAGTAAATACGCATATATTTATATTTTCCTATAATTTTGCTATTTTTTTAAGTGATTAATTAAAAACATAAAAATATTATATATATATATATATATATATATATATATATATATATATATATATATATATATATATATATATATATTAGGGGTTTGCTAACTTGCGTACGTCTGTTTTTTCAGTTGGTACATTTTAGCAATGTGTACCGGGTTTCAGTAGACAAAAATACCCTTATATCATGAATTCTAAGTTTTAAGATTAAGGGTATTTTAATAATTTTCATTCTAAAAATTAAAAAAATAAAAAAAGAAACCCCCAAAACCCTTACCCACCTCTCTCATTCCTCTCAACCCTTTCTGTTTCATCTCTTTCATTCCAACCTTTTCTCTGTGATCTCTGCTCTAGCCCCAATTGAAGAAAATCAGAAACATTTGCCTTATTTTAATAACTTTCATTCTCAAAACTAAAATAGAAACCTCAAACCCTTACTCACCTCCTTCATTCCTCTCAACCCTTTCTCCTTCATCTCTCTCACTCAAACATTTTCTCTGTCATCTTTACACTAGCCCCAACTAAAAAAAAATACTCATTATTAAACAATTTACTTTCGTAAAGAGTTGAGTCATTGACATATTCACCTTCTGAAAAAAGTTCATTCAAAATCTCTTTAATTTCATTATCTTCACTATATATATTACTGTCGACGGGCACAACTTGCACCCAGACTTATGAACATCCTTCTTTTACATTATGAGACTACTACGTAACATTGCTCTGTGACTATTTAATTTTTTTTGGTAGAAATTCTTTAACTTGTTTTCCTTTACTAAAGAAAAAATAAATCAAAATACAATAAAATTCTCAACAATAAAATCAAACAATAAAAATTCTAAATCTTGAAATTTTATTTAAAATTATATAAAGAAAAAATTAGGTGCTTTAATTTTTTTATTTATGTAAGTATTTTTTTCTCTAACCATTTTATTTAATAATGAGCGTTTTTTTAGTTGGGGCTGGTGCAGAGATGACAGAGAAAATGTTTGAGTGAAAGAGACGAAGGAGAAAGGGTTGAGAGGAATGAAAGAGGTAAGTAAAGGTTTGGGTTTT
The DNA here is from genome assembly GCF_000741045.1 of Vigna radiata var. radiata. NCBI lineage: Eukaryota > Viridiplantae > Streptophyta > Magnoliopsida > Fabales > Fabaceae > Vigna > Vigna radiata. The sequence continues at coordinate 55,836 of NW_014542028.1, read as the reverse complement.
TTTCAATAAGGCAAATGCTTCTGATTTTTTCAATTGGGGCTAGAGTAGGGATGACAGAGAAAAAGTTGGAATGAAAAAGATGAAAGAGATGAAAGAGATGAAAGAGAAAGCTTTGAGAGGAACGAGAGACGTGAGTAAGGGTTTGAGGGGTTTCCTTTTTTTATTTTTTTAATTTTGAGAATGAAAATTATTAAAATATCCTTAACCTTAAAACTTAGAATTCATGATATAAGGGTATTTTTGTCTGCTGAAACCCGGTACACATTGCTAAAATGTAATAGTAAAAGGTTACATAATTTTTTTTAAAAATTATTTCATTATTATAAAAGAAAATATTTTTTATTTTGTTAAATAAAAAACGAATAAAGTATTTTTACATGTTAAAATATAAATCAATTTCTAAAAAGTAAGAATAAAATACTATTGATAACAACCATCAATAATAATAAAAAAATTAAAAAATAAAAAATAACATAATAAATAATAATAATATAATTCAATAGGATATAATATATAATATTTTCATATAACATCGGAGATAATAAAATAGATATTTTCTCTCATATATATATATATATATATATATATATATATATGTGTACATATATATTATAAAAATAATAGTAAAAGGTTATATAAAATTTATTTTTTAAAAAAATTATTGCATTATTAAAAACAATATTATTTATTTTCTTAAATAAATCATGAATAAATTATTTTTACATGTTAAAACATAAATCAATTTCTAAAGAATGACCAAATTATAATAACAATATCAATCATAATAATAATTAAAAAATAAAAAATAACCTAAAAAATAATGATAATATATTTCAATAAGATATAATATGTAATATTTTCATATAATAATACCATAAATAATAGAATTGTTATATTCTCTCACTATTAACCTACTAATATATGTGCACACATAATTTTTTTTTTACAAATCTCTTTTTCTATGTGTTAGTGTTGGAAGTCCTACATCGACTAGAAGTAAGGCCAAATTATAATATATAAGTGGGTACAAACATCACCTTACAAGTCGATTTTATGGAGTTGAATTAGGCTTAAAACCTACTTTTTAATATAAGATTGAATTAGACTTAAAAATCACGCAAATCTATGATGAAAACTACAACTTAGTTTTAGATATTGTGTTTAATATAGAATATACACTTGACACATAGTCAAGGAGAATCTCCCACAAGAATGTTTTTTAAAGTCTTTACATTACCTAAAAAAGTTTCAACCAATAAATAACACTTATTCTCATTTCAGTATTTGGTCCAAAAGGACTTCACGATAAAGAAACTATATCTTACTATCACAAAGAAGTCTTCCATCACTAATTTCTTAATATAAAAATTTTAAAGTAGGACTAAAATCACCCTATCCTTGATATTTTATGATATTAAATATCACTCTTTTCTCTATGAGAAAATAAGGTTGGCTTGTCGAACAGTGATGTTTAAAATTGTTTTAAGAAGACTACCAATGAGTAATCGGTCTAAATATATAGTATTTTCTTTTAATAGAAAATAATAAAAACTAAATTTTTTTCACGAATAAAAAAATAAAACGTAATTAATAGACTTAGGATTAATAGGACTTATTAGTTCTTTTAAATTAAATTAACCATCTTAATATCAAAATGTTTGAATCAGTAACTCAAAGTAAATACGCATATATTTATATTTTCCTTTGCTATTTTTTGTAACTGATTAATTAAAAGATATAAAAATATTATATATATATATATATATATATATATATATATATATATATAATAGTAAAAGGTTACATAATTGTTTTAAAAAATTATTTCATTGTTATAAAAGAAAATATTATTTATTTTGTTAAATAAATAATGAATAAAGTATTTTTACATATTAAAATATAAATCAATTTTTAAAAAATGACAATAAAATAGTATATATAACAACAATCAATAATAATAATAATAATAATAAATAAAAAAAACATAATAAATAATGATGATATAATTGAATAGAATATAATATATAATATTTTCACGTAACATCACCATAAATAAATAAAATAGATATTTTCTCTAGTACATAGTTTTTTTTATAGATCTCCTCTGCAGTGTGTAAGGTTTGTTTAAGTAAACCAGAGCATAGTTTTTTATCTTTGTTTTATACAAAATACACTTGACATGCAGGAAAGGAGAATCCCCCATTAAATGTGTTTTAAGGTCTCATGATACTTTGCAATTCCATGATAATGATAAAAGTAATTTGAAAAAAAAGAAATAGACTTGTGAGCAACTATAACAGTTGGCGGTAACTGACATTGGCGGTAACAACGGTAAGACGTTAGTACTAGGGTTCAAAATAACAGTGAGCAACAATGAATGACAAAAAAAAAAGAATATATTTTGTTTCCGTTGAATTGGTTTGAGAGTTGGTTCTCCTTTCTTATTCTATTCTCTTTTTTTATCATTCAATCATTTATGAGCACGCACTGATGACACACTACATAAGACACTAATATATATATATATATATATATATATATATATATATATATATATATATATTATAAAAGTAATAGTATAAGTTTATATAAAATATTATCTCATGGAAAAGTAAGAAACAAAATGTAGTGGTTTCATTAACATGTGAAATAAAATATAAATCATATCGAGCCACTACATTTTGTTTCTTACTTTTCCATGAGATAATGTTTCCTCCAAGAAAAACACAATATCCAATAGTGGATCGTCTATCAATAGGAAAAACCGCCCAATCAGCATCACAATATCTTAATACTTGAAGGCTTCCTTTTTCTTCATATAACAGCCCTTGCCCGGCACTACAAGAAAAACGCGTTTTTTCGACGGACAATTACTGAAGGCTTGAGCCCGTCGGTAATGGCAAGTGACAATATCGAAGGAATACGCCCTTCGGTATAGGGTTCAATTAGTTGAAATTAGAATTTGGGATTTCAGTCTCCCATTCTCCCAAATTTAGTGTGTGAAAGCTTCTCTCCAAAAACCCCTCCACCCCCGTAATCTCCCTTTGTCCTTCAATGGTGGCCATTTACGTCATTCTCCCTACTGTGATTACACCTACTCCACAATCGTTGTGTTCTCATTCACCTATCGTGGAAGGAAATTGACCCTGAGAAAGCTGGTGGTTGAGGTGAGGGTTTACATTGACGCTGGAAGGGGTTTCGTGATGGTGGTGTGGCGGCTTGAGGAGGGTGCTATGGCGGCCTGAGTAGGGTTTGGAGTATCGCGACACCGCCAATCGAAAGGGTGCGTGACGAGACCGTTGTCGCTGCGTGAGGAGGTAGGTGTTCCGGGTATGTTCGATATTCAGGGGTTTCATCTTAGTTCTTCCTTATTCTCACGAGCTGCGCATCCCTTCCGTCAGGGCTTGCTATGACCGTTTCCGACGTCAATGAGGATAATCCGTCTCCGATCTCAAGTAAGCCATATCCTCTCCTAGTCTTGCTCTCTATCCCCTGTTTTAATCCCTTTATCTTTATAATATGGTCTCTGTCATATTCATTGCTCCGAATTTGGTGTGAACCGAAACTTGTGTTTTTAGGGGTGGATGTGATTTTAGTTTGGTATCTGTTTTTATGAATTTTGTGAGTTTTATGTGGAATCGAAGGACACCCATCTAGAATGTTGGTGCCAAGACCTGTTCCAATGGGAGGAAGGATGTTTTTGGTTGTTGGGGTGAGGTTCTGGAAAATATTGATTGATTGTGTAATAAAATTTTAGGTTTCGCTTTATTCTTTTTATTAGTTGGTTGCATGTTTGTGATTGTTTCGATTCATTTGATGTTAATTGCATTTGATTGGTGTACTCTTTATGGCTACACACAGGTGCAGTGATTCCAGAATATGGTTGTGTTGTTACTTTTGCTTTGATAGATACACGAGGGTGGGATTCGTTGTACCATTTTTTGGTTTGTAGGTTTTTGGTGCAGTTTTACCACTGTTGGAGCAACCAAAGGTCTTAAATGGAACTGGAAAAGTAAGTTAACACATTGGAATCACTCTACCGTACGCTTCTTTATTTTAAGGAAAAGTGAAACATCTTTTGGTAGTGCTCTTGACTATACATGTCTTCTATTCCAGGTGTTAATTATTAGTGTCAAAAGCAATGCACGAAGTTACAACGAAGGAGCAGAGCTATAAGTATGTTGTGAGATAACTTAGAGAAGAAACTCAGAAACGTGGAATTTGGTGGCTGGTGGAGGCATATACCAAAATAAAAGTGGTGTGAAGGATCACTTACATATATTATTCTGTGAAAGCCATTTTGTTTTGATGTTGGCCGCCAAAATATAGTGCTCAGTAATTGTCATGCCTTTTTAAACTGGTTTAAGCAATATGCAGGAGCTACTCTAGGCAAAGGTCTAAATCGCAGAATGGAACTATATTAGGAGGTGGACTGGGTTGCATAGCAGCAGTTTTGGCTCAAAATATTGGTGGAGTTGGGAACTCTATTACAATTGGTGCTTCTGTATTTATCTTTGGTAAGTTTCTGATATAAAACCTCTGAACTGTTGGTTTATTCTGATTTGGATCCATAGGGCTATCAACCGGTCTACAATCAATCATGTTTGTTTCTTGCAAAATATCCAGAGCATACTTCCTTTGGGAAATTACAACTCCACCTTTTGACTGAGCTACTTCAATGCCTAGGAAGTATTTGAGACTCCCAAGATCCTTGGTTTGGAAATGTCTACACAAGTATTCCTTCAATTGAGATATTCCAACAGTATCATTTCCTGTAATAACTATATCATCAACATATACTATCAAGTAAACACATGTCCCGAGAGATGAATGATAATAAAAGACTGAATGATTTGCTTCACTGCGTTTTAGCCCAAATTTTTGAACAATGGAGCTGAACTTTCCAAACCAAGCACGTGGTGATTCCTTGAGCCCATATAGAGATCGGTTCAATTTACAAACCATACCAGACTCCCCCTGAGCAAAAAACCCAGGAGGTGGCTCCATATAAACTTCTTCCTCAAGATCATCATGAAGAAAGACATTTTTGATATCCAACTGATGAAGTGGCCAATGACGAATGACTTCCATTGCGAAGAACAAAGGAATGGTAGTCATCTTTGCCACGAGAGAAAATGTGTCACAATAATCAAGACCATAAACCTGAGTGTACCTTTTTGCAACCAGCCGGGCTTTGAGCCTATCAATGTCACCATTCGGGCCGACTTTAATTGCATATACCCATCGACAACCAACAACCTTTTTGCCCGGGGGAAGTGGCACAAGCTCCCAAGTATGACTGTGGTCAAGAGCCTACATTTCTTCAATCATGGCTTGTCGCCATCCAGGATGATCAAGTGCTTCTCTCACATTTTTAGGTATAACCACAGTAGATACTGTGGATAAAAGGGAATAAAATGAGGGCGACACTCTGTTATAGCTAAGAAAATTATAAATGGGATGAGGGTTTCGAGTGGAACGAGTACCTTTTCTGAGAGCAATGGGCCAACCAGAATCATCTTCACCAGGAGGCATGACAGGAGATGGTGACGGAGAAGAATCTGAAGGAGGAGATCCACCATTTTCTGGAAGAGGATTACTCATCGGGGTACTGTGTTGAAGTATATCAGTATGTGGAGAGGAAGGTTCGGGAGGACCTTGGGCATGACTTGGATTGACGGAGGCATTGGAGATATTAGACTCAACTACTGGAAGAGGAAGGACCTGATGGAGGATATGAACATCTTGAGCAGATGGAGAGAAGAAAGGTGTTTGTTCAAAGAAAGTAACATTGGCAGACATGTAGTACTTCTTGGTTTCAAGAGAGTAACACTGGTACCCTTTTTGAAGCTGAGAATAACCCAAAACGACACATTTAATCGCACGAGCAGAGAACTTGTCGAGCCCTGGAGATATGTCGTGAACAAAACAAACACAACCAAAGACTCGAGGAGAGGTGTGAAAGAGAGGATCATTGGGAAAGAGAATGAAGAAAGGGACTTTATTATTGAGAGAGGAGAAGGGCATCCTATTAATAAGAAAATATGCAGTTAAGATGGCATCCCCTCAGTGATGAACAGGAATATGAGCACCAAGCAAAAGGGTACGAGTCGTTTCAACCAAGTGTCTATTTTTTCTTTCGGCTATACCATTTTGCTGGGATGTATGAGGACAAGTGGACTGATGCAAAATACCATGGGAGCTAAGAAGTGAAGAAAAAGTGGATGAGAAATACTCTTTAACATTATCACTTCTTAAGACTTTAATTACTTGACCAAATTGGTTCTTGATTTCATTCAAAAAGGATGTGAAAATAGGTAACAATTCAGAGCGATGTTTCATTAGATAAACCCAAGTACATCTAGAATATGTAAGACCCGTGAAAATAAAAATAAAATATATTTTTATTTATTTGTTTGTTTATTTTTTTAAGATAAATTATTTTGGTATTGTATTTGTGTATTAAAAGTACTAAATTGGTAGATAAAAGTTAATTATAATTATATTATTTTGTCTTTATGTGATGCATGAAATAAGAATTAAATAATGTTGTTTGCAATTAAGTTTCAGTCAAAGTGAGTTGGTTTAGTGGTGATCATTTTATGTGCTATGGTGTGTGACTCACATGCCTTGAGTTTAATCCCTGGTTGGGATAGTTTTTCCTTGCTTGACCACTCCTCTTCTAAATTTTTCGTGTGGGACCCACTTAGTGGGAAGAAAGAGAAAACGTAAATGGTAAATGGAGTTGCTGCAAAGAAAGAGAAAATAAGGAAGTTAATTAGTATTTATGATGGAGAGATAATTATTGAGTTTGAAAAGTCAAACTAGGAGAGAGAAAGTTAAGTTGAGATGGAAGAGAGAGAATTTCTTTTTTTTGTGAATGGCATCCAGAGAAGAATTAAAGAGGTTATTTGGGTTCTTACTAACGTAATATTATTTTCTTGTATGATAAGTTTTTTTTAGTTAGAATTAAAAAATGGGTTTATAGTCCAATCATCAGGGCCCAATTGTGAGAGTTGTGAGGAGTATTTAAAGGGTATTAGGTTATAGTTAAGAGATACAATCTGTTAGTCTCGTAAAAGGAAAAAGAAAAACCCTAGAACTTACCTTCATACGTACTTTGAGTGTTTTGAAAAGAGAGGGAAGGATTATTGGTTTGGCTATTCGTACGTAATAAAGGAAGAGGACGTGAGGAAGGAACATCTTTGAAGTTTGTAACGTTTTCAGGAATCCCAGGTAAGGGGAGCTTATTCTGCTTGTTTGGTTTGGATGTTTTAATGTATGATATCTATGGTGCTGTGCATGAATGATGAATATGAATGATGAATATAATGATATTTCGTTTAAATATAATATGTTATGTGTAGTCGGTCTGTTAAAGTGTTTATATATATTTAAAGTAAATGGAATTCTTTTAGTATGACAATGGTGGTTCAGTGATTAAATTGGAAAAGAGATACACACGTGAAATTTAATGGCACATGGATTAGGAAAAATAGAAACCTTAAATGTGAAGGATTGAAATATAGATTTTATCTCATAACAGAGAAGAAAAGAGAAAGTTCGCCTTGTGTTCGACGGGCTTGGGAACGCCTTTTACGAGAGGGAAAGGGGTTTATTTTATCCCTTGTGCATTCCTTAAAACATTTATAGGTGACTTGTAATTATTTTGATAATTACTTTATTATGGTTTTGAGAATGTTTATCACGTATTGGTTTGTCGTTTATTTCTGGGAGCATTATATTATTTACTTCATGTGGAAATCGAGTTTATGTTTGTGATGCCCGGTGAAGCTCCTGAAAGAGTGGTGGAAGTAGCATTCGTACTTGCCCGGTGAAGCTCTCTGAAAATAGAGTGGTGGGGGGTGTATACTTGTCTGGTGAAGCCCAAAAGGATGGTGGAAAACATATACTTGCCCAGGGAAGCTCTAAGAGAGTGGTGGGAAGTAGTGTACTTGCCGGTGAAGCCTTTCAGAGAGTGGTGGGAAATGTCTTTCTGTAACGGTGTCGTAAAGTATACCTGCCCGGTGAAGCTCTTTAAGAGAGTGGTGGGAGGTGATACTCGACCTTATGTTGTATTTGGGTAAACCGGTGATGTATCAATATATAGTGAGTGGTTTCAACTTGTTAACGATTGATGATTTATGATGTATTGAGATGTATGTAGGTGTATGATTATATGTATTATTCAGAGATATTATTCTGTGTTGATATTTAATACTTCTGTATGTTTATATGACATATTTCTTTTAAGCTCACCCTTGCATGTTTGTGGTTGTGGTTTCCACCTATGATGATCGTACTTGTACGGGAGTAGATTCTGTTACAGTTGTAGCTAAAGCAGAGTTAAGCGGCGAGATACGGGGAAGAACTGTGGGATTTTAATTTCATTGCTAAGAGTTTTGTAATGGAATTTTATGAATGTTTCATAGTTTCATTTGGTTTTAGAAGTTTTTATTCAAACTTTATTTCGAAATAATATCAGAGTTAAATTTTTAAAAGTTTTTTGTAAATCTGTGACATCCCAAAATCTGGGTTGTTACAGAATACTCATCAATAAAAGTAACAAAATATCTAAAACCAAAAGAAGAGACGCGACTAGGTCCCCAGACATCAGAATGAATAATAGAAAAACTAGAAGTACACATTGATTGGGAACTTTTAGGAAAGATAAATCTAACATGTTTTCCTAGTTGACAGGACTCACATTCTAAAGTCTGAAAACCATTAAGTTCAGGACACATCTTTTTTAACTTTGACAAGTGACGATGGCCAAACCGATCATGTAACACTTTAGGAGGAAGAGCTGCAACACAAGATACCCATGGACGAGATCCAAAATGATATAAACCTCCAGGTTCATATCCTTCTCCAATCTGTCTCCTTGAGCCACGCTCTTGTATAATAATAGATTTTGAATCAGAAGTTATTGAACAATGAAACATTTTGGTTAACTGACTTAGGGAAATTAAATTGAATGGACAGTTAGGGATAAAAAGAACATATTTCAAAGTTAGGGAGGGAGACAGGGAGACTTGACCGACTCCCTTTGAACAAGTTTTAGAGCCATTTGAAAGGGTAATGACATGGGGTTTTTCTTGGAGGGAAAGGGTTGAGAACAATGAGGTATTACCAGAAATGTGATCAGAAGCACCCGAGTCAATTACCCATGAATTTGGACCTTCCATGGATTGAGAAATGCAAGTTGTAGATGTACTTGTGGATTGAGATGATTGCGCCAAGCTGTTAGACTTTAATCGCATATATTCTTGATACTCTTCCTCAGTGAACTTGGAGTTGGAAGTGGAAGTTTCAGCCTTAGAGATATTGGCGGTTTTTGAAGGAAAGCCATGCAAAGAGTAGTAGTTTTCTTAGGTGTGACCCACCCTCTTACAGTAAGAGCATTGTGGACGTCCCCGACCTCCACGTCCTCCTCCTCTAGTGCCACGTTCTCCTCTTCCTCGCGTGGCAACCAAGACAGATGGTTCCATTGTTTCATGAGCTTCCTGAGACTGAGGCACAGGAATACGAAGAAGACGTGTGGTCAAGGCTTCCAAGGAAGAGACCTCATGACTTGTCAGAAGTTGATCTCTGATGTGATTCAAATCTTGATGCAAAGTACGGAGGATCATCACCATATAATACTTGTCAAGCTTCTTTTTGATATCTTTCGAAGATTCCACTTCCAAGAACATTCTCAATTCTTCCACAGCTGCTTGGGCTTCAGTCATGAAGGAGACCATATCATGGTCTGTCATTTTGAGACAGGCGAGCTTGTTTGCGGTATCATAGAGACATTGAATATCATTAGCATAAATGCTTTGAGCTTTCTTCCAAAAAGTGTGACATGTCTTGAAGGCTATAAGAGATATCAAAAGTCGGGGTTCCACAGATTGCCACAATAGGGCACACAATTGAAAATCAGCTTGTTTCCATTGTTCAACTTTGTCAGAAGGTACTTGGCTCCCATCCTGCTCAAGGTGATCATAATGTCCTTGACAAGAAACCACATTTCCACAACAGTAGACCAAGACAGGTAATTCTTTTCGTTTAGCTTTTCGGAAGTGATTGAGGGACTTCTAGAGAAAGAAAGAGCATTTCTAGATGCCATTCTTTGATAAAAACAGCAGCAGGAACCAGAAAATCCGTTGTAGTCTAGTTGGTCAGGATACTCGGCTCTCACCCGAGAGACCCGGGTTCAAGTCCCGGCAACGGAACCAGAAAAACTGTGAAGAACTAGAAAACCCTAGAGGGTTCCTTAGGGTTTTCTTAGAGGGGAGCTTCTGGACACATCAAAGTAGGATTTTGAGGGTCAGAATGGACTGAGGAGTAGAGGGGGACAGCTATGGAGGTGGCTCGGAGGCAGAAGGCGGCGGGTGAACTGCACGCGCCTGTTCGCAGCGCACAAAAGAAAGGCGCGTGAAGAGGCGAACTAGATCTAGTGATCGCCGGTCGGAACAGTGACGACGGCCGGCAGCGAACAGTGATGGACAGCGGCGGACAAATGCAAGATGGCGGACAACCAAGTTGAAGGACTTCAAATTGCAGTTGACAACTGCAGAAAGTGGCGAGACAGCAGCGGACAACGACAAACGGCACCGGACAGATGCGAACAACAATGACAGTGCTGGTGGACAAACTAGGATGGAAACCAGAGCAGGATGAACCTGCTCTGATACCAACTTGAGATCTAAAACAGAGAAATATAGTTCTAAAGGGCTTGAAAGACCCTTCTCATGTTTTATTATTTATATAGATAAAGATTTGATACAATAGAGAGATGGAAGGTGAAGGGATTGTCCTAGACTGCTAGGAACAATCATTATAGATAAACCAACACACAACTCCCTACTTTAGGCTCTACTAACTACACTAATCATAGGAAAACTTAATAATTATTCTAACAAATGTAAACCACAACATAGTTTTGATCTTGGGTTTATAGAAAACACACTTGACATGCAGTAAAGGAGAATCCCCATAATGTTTTTTAAGGTCTCATGATATTTTGCAATTCCATGAAAACGACGTTGACAACGGTGAGGCGTTAGCACTAGGGTTTAAAATAACAATGTAAGTGGCAATGAATGACAAAGAAAAGAGAATATATCTTGTTTCAATTGAATTGGTCCGAGAGTCAGTCGTCTTTTCTTGTTTTGCTTTCTTTTTCGATCATCATATCCTTCTCAAATGATCGGATAGTTAATGAAAATAATAGTTATTAAAATTAATAGAAATAAAGTCATTTATTTTATATATATATATATATATATTGTTTTCTGTTAATAGAAAATAACAAAAACTAAATTTTTTCACGAATAAAAAAATAAAACGTATTTAAAAGACTTGGGATTAATAGTACTTATTAGTTCTTTTAAACTAAATTAACAATCTTAATATCAAAATGTTTGATTTAGTAACTCAAAGTAAATACGCATATATTTATATTTCCTATAACTTTGCTATTTTTTTTTAAGTGATTAATTAAAAGATATAAAAGTATTTTTACATATATATTATAAAAATAATAGTAAAAGGGTACATAATTTTTTTTTTAAATTATTTCATTATTATAAAAGAAAATATTATTTATTTTGTTAAATAAATAATGAATAAAGTATTTTTACATGTTAAAATATAAATCAATTTCTAAGGAGTGACAATAAAATAGTATATATAACAACAATAAAAAATCATAATAAAAATAAAAGATAAAAAATAACATAATAAATAATGATGATATAATTCAATAGGATATAATATATAATATTTTCATGTAACATTACCATAAATAACATAGAGATAATAGATTAAATATTTTCTCTCACTATATATATATATGCACATAGTTTTCTCTGCTGTGTGTTAAGTGTGTTAATATAAGCCACAACATAGTTTTGATCTTGTGTTTATAGAAAACGCACTTTTTTGCTATATATGTTTTGTGCCCACTAACTGTTATACAAAAAGTAGCAGCCATGGATCGCCGTGAGAAATCCATATCGCCACAACCGTGTTGTGATGACAAGTTGCAAAACTGTCACCAATGTAGGACTTTTTAACTCATTTATGTTTCTAACCGTATGTTTTAAATGTTATAATATTATAATATTACAAAATTGAAAAGCTTTAATTGTGAGTTTAAACTTCAGAACGTTGAAATGCAACGTTTGTATTTTAATGCCAATGTTCAAATTTCTTTAAAGCATTACAACGTTTTTTAATCCAACGTTCATGTTTTTATTAAATTAATTATGATTTTTTATTTTTTTATTTAAATTGATTCTTTTCTGGTTCTATAAATAGAGAGTATTTTTCTCATTCTAAGACACACCAAAAAATCATTATTTCTCATTCTTCTTTTCTTTGAGTTTTATTCTCTAGCTCTTTTCTCTCTTCCAAAATTATTCTGGGTTTGTTTCCATACTCTTTTAAGAGTTCCTTCCTAGTTCTGAGATCCTCAGAAATATTCTGAGAAGTTCCTGTTGTATCCTGGGGGACTTGCGCACACCGCGGATAAGTCCTTAAGGACAGTGACTCTACACGCCTCAGGAAATTTTGTTCGTGATTCTGTTAGCTTTTTACAACAATCTTAAGGACTTATGGCTGACGTTAACAAGCCTTCGGAGAACTAAACCAACAACATGCCTTCAGAGAACCAAACCATTGTTCCCAGAACTCAGACGGTCTTCGCAAAATCACTTCCGGACGTGTCTAAAATTGAAATTTTCTCTGGACAGAATTTCCGACGTTGGCAAGAACGCGTTTCCACCCTTTTAGACATGTATGGAGTCGTTGATGCCCTTTCATCTTCGAAGCCCAACTCTACTATTCCTTCAAACTCAAAACTAGTTGAAGAGTGGACTTACGCAAACAAGGTATGCCGACACACTCTGCTTAGTGCACTTTCTAATGATTTGTTCGATGTGTATTGTTCCTACAAGGAAGCAAAGGACATTTGGGACTCGTTGATTCTCAAATACACTGCCGAAGATGTCGTCAGACAAAGGTTTGTCAATGGAAACTACTACCGTTGGGAGATGATTGAAGACAAGGACATAAAAACCCAAATCAATTAATACCACAAGTTGCTCGAAGATATCAAAGCGGAGAACGTTCTTCTACCAGATGAATTTGTCTCACAGCTTCTGATTGAGAAATTGCCGCCTTCTTGGACTGATTACAAGCAACAACTGAAACATAGACACAAGCAAATGTCACTCTCAGAGCTGATCACTCACATAATCGTTGAAGATACCAACAGGAAAGAATGTGCTATTGCAAGGGCCAAAGCTTTGTCTGCAAAAGCAAACATGGTAGAAGACAAACCTGCTCCAAAAAGGTATGAACATAAACCTGATCACAATAAGAAAAATTATTTTCGAAAGTCTCGTCCCAACGGATCTAACCCACCTTTAAGAAGAAAGGAAATTGCTTCGTATGTGGGAAGCTGGGCCATCATGCACCGCAGTGCAGGCGCAGAGCAAGAAACGACAATCCTCCTAGGGCCAATATAGCCGAAGGAGATTATATTATTGCTGCGGTCGTTTCTCAAGTAAATTTGATGACCAATGTGAGCAAGTGGGTGGTAGACTCTGGTGCTACCAAGCATATCTGTGCAAACAGAAGTGCCTTTACCTTTTACACTAGTGTAGGAGATGGAGAAGAACATGTATACCTCGGTGATTCCAGGACCACTCCTATTCTGGGAAAAGGGAAAGTTCTTCTCAAACTCACATCTGGAAAGACTCTGGCCTTGAGTGATGTGCTACATGTGCCATCAATCAGAGTTAATTTAATCTTTGTGGCACTAGTGGGAAAAGTAGGGGTTAAAGTGTCATTTGAGTCTGAGAAGATCATTATGACAAAAAATAGTGCTGTTGTGGGGAAGGGATATTGTGATCAAGGTCTCTTTGTACTTAACATTTTCGGAAATATTAATGAATCGTCTTCTTATGCTTATATTGTTGACTCATATGATTTATGGCATGCTAGATTAGGACATTTGAATTCTTCCTATGTTTTGAAATTACAACAATTAGGATTGATTAATATGCATGATAAACAAAGTATTAAATGTGATATATGTGTAGAATCTAAGTTAACAAAGAAAACATGTTTTTCTGTAGAATGTCAAACTGAACTATTAGGGTTAATTCATACTGATCTAGCTGATATGAAACAAACGATGTCTAGAGGAGGTAAAAATTATTTTGTGACCTTTATAGATGATTATACACAAAAGTTTACTTAATCAAACATAAAGATGAAGCCTTTGATGTGTTTTTAACCTATAAAGCAGAAGTTCAGTTGAATAAGAAAATTAAGAGGATTAGATCAGATAGAGGTGGTGAGTATGTTTTGTTTAATGACTATTGTGTTAAAGAAGGGATTATCCATGAAGTGACCCCACCATATTCACCCGAATCTAATGGAGTAGCCGAGAGAAAAAATAGAACCCTTAAGGAAATGATGAATGCTATGCTTGTTAGTTCTGGTGTACCTGATAACCTTTGGGGAGAAGCCTTGCTTACTGCATGTTTTTTACAAAATAGGATACCTTATAAGAAAACCGGTAAAACTCCTTATGAGGTGTGGAAAGGTTACCAACCTAACCTTAAATATCTAAGAGTGTGGGGGTGCCTAGCTAAGGTAATGTTACCTGATCCTAAGAAAAGAAAAATAGGCTCTAAAACCGCTGATTGCATGTTCTTAGGCTACGCTTAACATAGTGCTGCCTATAGGTTTCTAGTTGTTAAAAGTAACATACTTGAGAGAAATTCTATAATGGAGACGAAAAATGTTGAGTTTTTTGAACATGTGTTTCCCTTAAAGGTTAGTGAGATGTCTCAACCTGTTGATGATAATGATAATAATAATAATAATAGTGATACCATGAATGAGGATTTGAGAAGAAGTAAAAGACAAAGAAAGGAAACTTCCTTTGGAGACGACTTTTATACTTATCTTGTTGATAGTGATCCAACTAGCTTTGAAGAAGCTACTAGTTCTCCTGATGCAAAACAGTGGGATAAGGCCATTAGGACTGAAATTGAATCAATTCAGAAAAACAATACTTGGACTTTAGTTGATTTGCCTAAAGGAGCAAAACCTATAGGTTGTAAATGGATCTTTAAGAAAAAGTATCATCCTGATGGATCCATAGAGAAATATAAGGCAAGATTAGTAGCAAAAGGATTTACTCAAAAACCCAACATAGATTACTTTGATACTTTTGCTCCTGTGACTAGGATTTCCTCTATTTGGGTGTTATTAGCTTTAGTAGCTATCCATAAACTAGTGATGCATCAGATGATGTTAAAACTGCCTTTCTGAATGGTGATTTAGAGGAGGAAATTTATATGACTCAACCTGAAGGGTGTGTTGTACCTGGTCAAGAGGATAAAGTTTGTAAACTCCTAAAATCTTTGTATGGGTTGAAACAAGCACCGAAATAGTGGCATGAAAAACTTGATAATGTATTGCTTTGTGATGGTTTTTCACCTAATGATGCTGATAAATGTGTGTACTCTAAATCTGAAAATGGTGATAGTGTCATTATATGCTTGTATGTGGATGACATGTTAATATTTGGTACATGCAATGAAATTGTTACTAGAACTAAATTGTTTCTAGGATCAAAATTTGAAATGAAAGACATGGGTGAAGCCAATGTGATTTTAGGTATTAGAATCATAAGGAAGGGAGATAGTATATTACTATCTCAAGAACAATATATTGAAAAACTTCTTAAGAAGTTTGGGTTTTATGACTTAAAACCAGTGAGTACCCCTTATGATGCTAATTCTAATTTAATGAAAAATAGAGGAGAATCGTTATCTCAGTCTCAGTATGTCCAGATAATTGGGAGCTTACTGCACTTGATGAGCTTTTCTAGACCTGATATTGCTTATGCAGTAGGTAGACTGAGTAGGTACACTCAATGTCCAAATCAAGAACATTGGGATGCACTTGCTAGGCTTATGAGATACTTAAGAGGTTCAATGGATTATGCCATTGAATATAGTGGATTTCCCGCTGTACTAGAAAGGTACAGTGATGCTAACTGGATCTCTGATTCAGATGAGATAAAATCCACTAGTGGTTATGTATTCACACTTGGGGGTGATGCGATTACATGGAGATCAGCCAGGCAAACTATTATTGCAAGATCAACAATGGAATCTGAGTTTGTTGCTCTCAAGATGGTTGGTAATGAGGCTGAGTGGTTGAAAAACTTCTTAGCGAAGATTCCTCTAGGAATGAAACCAACCTCGTCGGTATCAATACACTGTGATTGCCAATCGGCAATAGCTATAGCTAAAAACAAGAATTACAATGGAAAGAATAGACATATACAATTAAGACACAATTTGGTGAAGCAGCTGCTAAAGAGTGGAACTATTTCCATTGATTATGTGAAGTCAGAACGGAATCTAGCGGATCCTTTGACAAAACCCTTGGGAAGACAAATGATATTAGAAACATCGAGGGGAATGGGACTTAAGCCACTTGCAAACAAACAAGTGATGGTAACCCAACCTTTGTGATTGGAGATCCCATGAATAAGGTTCATATGGGTAAAAACAAGTCACTTGTTAGTTCTGATAGCACTAAATTGATTTTAATCAATTATGTCGTTTCCTATGGTGTGTGTGAAAGTGCTAGAAACTGCATTATTGAGAGGTTAAACTTTGTCATTAAAATTCTGTGGGAATTTTATTTAAATAAAGTTTTTAATGATTTTCATATCCCTTATGGGTGGTGTATGATTTGCAGCATACACTTGATGAAATCACCTATATGAGTGTCAAGTGGGGCCGCTTGCATGAGATCTTGGCATGATCTCTAGAGCACTCATGAATACCGGGCACGCGTATGGCCTAGTAAGCACAACACAACGATAACAACAAGGATTGTGGGGGTGTATTGTGATTGATAAACCTCTAACACACGTCAAGTGTCTTTGGTTCATATAACTTGCTATACCAACTACACTGTGTGTTAAGTTTCTCAATCTAAGACTGGCTCATATAGCTTGCTACACCAGCTCTGATGCATTACATCCTATGAAACCCAGAATAAAATTTTTTTATCTTTTCTTTCAACTTTTGCAATATGTGGGGGATTGTTATAATATTATAATATTGCAAAATTGAAAAGCTTTAATTGTGAGTTTAAACTTCAGAACGTTGAAATGCAATGTTTGTATTTTAATGCCAACGTTCAAATTTCTTTAAAGCATTGCAACGTTTTTCAATCCAACGTTCATGTTTTTATTAAATCAATTATGATTTTTAATTTTTTCATTTAAATTGATTCTTTTCTGGCTCTATAAATAGAGAACATTTCTCTCATTCCAAGACACACTAAAAAATCATTCTTTCTCATTCTTCTTTTCTTTGAGTTTTATTCTCTAGTTCTTTTCTCTCTTCCAAAATTATTCTGGGTTTGTTTCTATACTCTTTTAAGAGTTCCTTGCTAGTTCTGAGATCCTCAGAAATATTCTGAGAAGTTCCTGTTGTATCCTGGGGAACTTGCGCACACCGCGGATAAGTCCTTAACTCTAGAGGAAATTTTGTTCGTGATTCTGTCAACTTTTTACAACATTAAAGCTATTGAAAATAATAAGGGTCTCTAATGGTTTTTCTCATAATCGTGGTCGATGTGATGAACCAGAAGACTAGGAAGATACCCAGGAGAGAAAAAGCTATGAAACTCACGGGATCCATCTTTCTGTGTGTTATTTCTCTTCATATTCAAAATGATATTTATGTCTCAACCCTACATTGATGTTTAGTTCTCCTAAAATGCTTTCTAATTTAATTCTTTTTTGTTTGTTTATTCAACATGGATTTTTTTTTATCTAACGTTGGCTTTGTCGTCAACCTTAACTATGGAGTGATTATCAACCTCAAGTATGGATTAAAATTAAATTTTCTTTGAAAGCCTTGATTAAGGCTACTTTTTTTTTTTTCTTAGAGGTTATTTTTCTTGACTCTTCTAAACATTATTTAAGTTAGAAAAAACACATTCAATTTTTTTTCTTTAGACATCATTAAAGTATTGAAATAAAGTCACAATGTTTCTAAGTTTATTTCGATTTCAATCTAAAACATTTAGTGATATTTTTTTAAAAATACCTTTAGAGTGTTAAATTTTCTTTTGTGAATGTAATCTTTTTTAAAATATCAAATATATAAAATCTTTTGTGTGCATGTGTGTAAAAGAAAATCGAAAAATAAAAACTTCCTTAAGATCCTATTACATGAAATCCTTCTTTTATAATAAATAAATGAAGTTTTTACATTTTATAATTTCAACATAATATATTCTTTATCAAAATCACACCATCTTATTCGTTTTTTAGCTTTACATATGGATGAACGAAAATGTTCACTAATTTAAGGTCATTTTACTTTTTTCTTTCAACAAATCCGTAATATATTTTTTTAGATATAAAATCAGTTTCTTTGAGTAAGAAACTTTAATTTTTAGAAAACATTTCAATTTTTTCAAGGTCTTAATTTCAAATGATCTACCTAGACATTAATTCAATCTTTCTTGTTCATGTTCATCGTTATCGATCACAATGATGTCATCTAAATAGATTAACAAAATTGTTTCTTCTTTTAAAATAGAATGTTTAATAAACAAGGTGTGATCTCCTTGACTATGTTTATATTGGTGAATCATCATGATTTTGGTAAACCTCTTAAACCACACTTTAGGTAATTGATTTAGCCCATACAATGTCTACTTTTAGTTTGCATATTGTGTTTGCTTAAATTGGTCTTATATACCTAGGAGATACCTCTATGTATATTTCTTTTTCAATATGTTGATATGATCCTATCAAAGAAAGAGTACGATCTAGTCTAAATTTAAATCTTTAAGAGCCACAAAAAAATAAATCATAGAAGAATGCAGAATAAGACAGGGATGAGGACGTCACAATTTAACATATTGATAAGTCAGGTGAAGATTTGCTACAAAGATGTTAACCTTTAGAGTTCTAATCCAAGAACTAAAAGAATCCTCTCTCAAAGAAAGCAAATGAATATAGTATGACTAAAAAATGTTTGCATTAATTTTGGTACGTTGTATATAGGCACACAAGTTTAAGAAAACCAAAAAACTATAAAATAAAACCTAAAGCCCAAAACACATAAAAATAATAGAAAACAAAAGTTACGGATGTAGACTTTCGCCTAGCGAGGCCCGTCGTCGAGTGAACACAAATTGGTTTGCCTAGCAAATTTAACATTCTGTAAAACTAAAATAAAATTACAATTTATTTAATTTTCTAAATTATTTTTCAATTGTGTTTATGATCTTCATGTTCTTTAAGTTTCATCCTTTATGGAACACTATAAGATTTAAAGAGACATGTTTTGATCTTTGACCTTGTCATATATTTTTTGAATTGCAAATGTTCTTCCTCAAGTTCTTCTTATACATGTTCAGAAGATAGTCCTTTGTCGTACCCTCCTTCTTGAAGAGGATTTGTCTCCAAATTCTTACAACTTGAAGATTCCTTATCAAATCTCCATGTATAAAATCATTTTTCACATCAAATTACAGCATATTCAAGTCATGGTTTGCTTCCAAGGATAACATAACTCTGACTGTGTTCTTTTTTGCAACTAGTGCAAAAGTCCCCAAATAATCTACTCTATATGTTTGAGTGAATCATTTTGCCACCAATGGGTTTATTTCTAGGTGGTAGAGTGACTAGCTTCCAAGTATTATTCTTCTTTAATGCCTTTGTTTCCAAACTCATGGCTTGTTTCAATTTTTTTGTAAAGCCTCAAATACAGAAAAAGGTACAATTGTAGTGTTTAGGTTTTATATGTAGGAGAGAAATTCAAAGGATAGATAATTTGATAAAGAATAAGAAGGTTTAATCATAACTCTAGTTCCTTTTCTAAGGACAATTGGAATATCTAAATTCCCTATAACGAACTCATCACAAGGAGATTCATCATGGTTACTAGAAATATGATTTACAGGTTCAAATATATTTACCTCTTGTAATGGTAACAGGTTGAACTCTTGTACAAGAGTAAATCTTGGAATAACCTTTTTTGTATAGATGGAATTTTGACTTGATTCTGTTTCAGGAAGTTTTTGATTTACCACTCTTTCTCTCTCAACAAGTTCAGTTTCAATAGTATTATTTTATCTTTAAAAAAATATATTTGGAAATATAAACTCCACATCACTAAAAAAAACCCAATTTTACTAGGGATTCTTTTTATGTTACTGGAAGTTTTAACCCTCCCTAAATTCGTTTCCAGTAGTTACAAAATCCACTAAATCCATTGGAAAATAAGGTGTTGCAATTACCGACACAATTGCTGACAATTTTGAAAATTCCCGATAATTATCAACGATTTTTTAAAACCACTGATAATTATCGGAAGTTTTCAAAAATCGCCGGTAATTACCAGGGGTTTTAAAAAACCGCCAATAAATAAGTTTTTTTTAAAAAAATAAAAATAAAAATGTGAGATATAGGAAGAAAACTGTGAGATATAGGAAGAAGCCCCTTTATAATACTTTTGGGTTGACGACCAAAGCTCAATTCATGGGCCTATTCATTCTAAAACCCATTTTCTTAAACCGCCTTTAATGTTCTATCAATCTCACTCTACCTTGATTTTAGAATCAATCATACACAAGTTTTCAATAATGTTATTATAGAAAATCTGGTACAAAAGCAATTATTTATACAATATTATTTTTGGTCTATTTGTATATTGTTGCAGCATATTAATTATACCCAACAAAGATATAGGTTCAGAGTTTCAATATCTCACCTACTATATCGTACACTACATCAATTTTTTCTTCCAACTCTTCTAGCAGCCCCTTTGTATAATCAATGGCTAAGTCTGCTCCCAAGTTCCTTAACAAGTCCAGTTTCTGACTGCATATATTTATAACGAATTGAACCAGATATATTATATTTAAAAGTTAAAACTAAATATTATGTGCATATATTTATAAAGCACAAGCATATTGTCTCCAACAATCATTTTTTGTTTTATGCTGTTCTATAATTAGGGAGACTTCCAAGATACATATGATGTTTTGCATGTAGATATTAATAACCTTGAATTTCAACTGTTTTTATGTTTTGCATTACTTTTTTGTTTTTTTTAATAAAAAATGTGATCCTTTGTACCAGAACTGGATAAGATTCATACTTCAAAGTCACATCACAGTTACATTCAATATAATCTATGGTGAATAAAACAAGATGGTAGTATGAAAAATAAACCGTCTAAAAATTATTGTTAGTACTACTCTGTGACAGACTATAAAGTAATTAACTAAAGAATGGATAAAAGATGATACCTCCCAATATTTTGATGTCATCACGAAGCTCTTCCATTTTATGCCATGTTCCGATTCTATCAAACCAATTAACTTTTTCAAATCAAAACACCATAGATTTAGAAAAAAAAAAAAAAGAGGACTAAATCAACAATTTAGTATTTGAAATTGTGATTTTTTGCCATTACAGTCTTTAGATTTAACAACAGTTATAAAAAATTCCTAATACTGTATATTATATATATATATAATATCCTTAAATTAAATACTCAATGCTGTGTTATTTTAATTTTTAAATCTATTTTTTTTCTGGCCTGCCCAAAATGGAGGAACACCACATAGAAGAATGTATAGCATGACACCAACACCAACAGTGGTTTAAAAAAATATATTTGGAAATATAAACTCCACATAATCTTCATCTTTCCAAAAATCCTCCACCTAGAGATGCATATCGTCAAAATAGCTAATTTGCTCATTGAAAGTAGCATCCTTAAAACAAATAATTTCTTGGAAAGAGGGTGAAAAACACTTATACACTTTTTGTATGATAGAGTACCTTAAGAAAAAACATTTAAGTGCCCTGGATCATGTTTTCCTCTTTGTTCTTTATGGAATTGGAAAAAAGAAACACAACCAGATATTTTATGAGTAAAACTAAGAAAATAATGTATATGTGAGTTAAAGAAATCAATTATTGCCATTGGACTTTTTAGTTTTAAAATAGTAAAGGGTAATATGTTAATTAAATAAGTGGCAGTGAGAATCCTTCTTTTATAGCTAAATCAACTTTGTTAGTTTAATTTTCAACTATTTGCCTCTTAATTTCTCTCACAATATTAAAATATAAAACTCATTTCATAATAAATAAATGAATTTTTGTTCATTTTATAATTTCAACATAATATATTCTTTTTCAACAATCACATCATCCTCTTCATTTCTTAGCTTTACATTTAGATTAACAAGTGTGTTCGCTAATTTACAGGTCAATTTATCTGTTTCTTTCAACAAATTTGTAGTACATTTTTTTTAGATGTAAAAGTCCCTTTCTTCAAAGAAACTTCAATTCCTAGAAAAAATTTAGTTAAATATATGTTTTAGTCTTCATATTTGTATGCAATTCTCAATTGGGTCTTCATGTTTTTTTTTGTCCCAATTACATCCTAATATTTGTTAATTTAAGGCAATAATGCCCTCTCCGTTAACTTGTCACTGACGTCGTTTGCACTATGCTGATATGTAAATAATTTTATATTCATGGCATTATGCATTATTTAATGGTTTTTTTTTGTGTAATAAAAATTCCACGTCGTTTGTTAATTTATTTATTTGTAAATTAATTTTTAGATACTTTTTAAAGTTTAAGTAATTATATTTTAATTATAATTATATTTAAAGTAAATTATGTATTTATAATTAAATTAATTTTGTTTTATTTAATGAAATTAATTATTATTAATTTAATTAAAGTTAATTGATTTTGTTTTGAATTGTTTTATTTTTAAAGGAGAAAGGAGAAGGAAAAGAAGAAGAATTTGATTTCCTTGAAAGTGATGAGATGTGAGGGTGCATTCAGATATTGGAAGAAAAAAAAAAGAGGAATTTGATTTCCTTGGAAGTGGTGGAGTGTGCAGGTGCATTCATATATTGGTTGGGACTATTAATGAAGTGGTTGGTAGTTGGAAAAAGTTAAAATTTTTAACCACCACAGGCAAAATAAGAATTGAGAGGTACAAGAAGCATGTGTGGTGATGAAGGAGTAACGTTCTATTTGTTTTTAAGGAGAAAAAAATTTATTACCCTTGTACAATTATCAACAAAAGTAATAAACTATTTAACTCTTTGAAATATATTTGAAACATTAGAGGTATCCAGACATTAGTATGAACTAGATAAAAGGATTAAAACTTATTTTATTGCAAGTAGGAGGAAACGGTACACTTTGTGTTTTGCAAATTCATAAACCTCACAATAAATATTATGCATATTCAAACTCAAATTTTTAAACAAAGAAGGAAACAAAAGTTTTATAACATAAAATGAGGGATGTCATGATAATGATACAACTGAATTTTTTCTTTCCTAGTTATGTATTGAGGATTCAGTCATTAAAGAATTACTTATAATAAGCTAGTTCAAGTCTTCCAAATTATAAAGGTCATTCCACTCTTTAGCATGTTGAATCGTCTTTTGTGATTTCTTGTCCTACAATATACAATAATTATTATAAAAAATCACCATACAAAGCCCAATGGTAAATTTTTTAATAGATATCTTGTGGAGAATATAGGAACATGTAGGACATTTTCCTAGAATATGATTGAGTTTACTCGTATATATGTAGTTATCATGTTTCCATCAATTAAGAAGATTTTTTTCATGTTAGATCTTTCTCTTTTTAATAAATCCCGATATTTTAATGATTTTTAGTCTGTTTAAATTTATTTTAAAAATAATATTTAAAATGAATTGTAAAAAAATTATTAAGAGAATTTTTTCTCTTTTTAATTCTCACGGTTTAGTCTTGGGACGAATACTTTTTGGTTTTCATGATCAGTAACAACATGAAGTAGTTCCAACTCTTTCCCACTCTTTACTTTGATGCATGCAACATCATCCAATATTTATCATCGACTTGTTGCAATATGTGCACCACACATTCCATCATTTTTCTTTTCAAATTATGAAAAGAACCTCCTTTCCTCAAATATGTAGCGGTGCTTGTTTATCAACAATCATTGTTGAACTTTTTGCAACGATTTAATGCCTTATTTCACAGTAACAGATTTATTCACTAAAAAAACTTATTTAGAGGGAATTATTTTACAGAAATAATAAAAAATTCTATCAAGTTAACATATTTTAAAATATTTCATTTAAATTATCTAATTGTCAATGATAATATAAATTTTTAATTGTTTTTAAGAGAAATTTATAACCTCTTCAAATAATAATATATTTTCTTTCTTTATTTTCTAATTTTTTTAATTTTTTTTCTCTTTAAAAGTTTTAGACTAATTTTTTTTTTCCAATTGTAAAATTTCTTTGCCCCCCATCTCCCTCTAAAAATCTATCCATTATAAAATTTATTTTCCAATTCTAAAATCCATCAGACTAAACTCTTTCATTTTCATTTTCTTACATGGTATATCGTTTTATAACCCTTCCCACTTCTCCGTAGCGTTTTTTCTGTTCCGCCTTAAGGAAATTGGGTTACTGTGTTACAAAAAATTTCTAGATTTTAATTTTCTAGCTTCTATTTATTAGATTGACTAATTGTCTCAATACCTTATTCGGGCTTTGTTTTCTATTTTGCTTATATAGTTTACTAACTAATGCTTCTAACTAATCTTCTGTGTTTAGCCATAGCTAATTGTAGTTCAAATTTTATTTCTTTTTGCGAAGTTGAGTGCAATTACATGTTCTATTTCAAAGTTCTCAAATTTGGTTCATGAGTTTCAACAGGAAGAGAAGATATAGATAGGTTAAAGCAATAGCATCTCCTTCTAGATGTATTTTTAGTTCTGTTTTGATACTCTGCGTATGAGTGATTAAATGTGTCCCATAAATTATGTTATTTGGAATCTTCATGGTGAGAGGCAAAGACAAGATATTTCTAGAAATGATGATGAGTCACAAGAAAATCCAATGAAAACAATGATAAATGAAACATTTGGACATTATAGACAAGAAGGTACTAATATAGGCATATCACAACCATTGGGTGAAGATGATGTTATTAATGAAAGGCCTAAGAGACAATCATAATAAATTTAAGGAGTTTCTTAATGACGAAAATCAAATATTGTGTGACAAGAACAAGTACACAAAATTAGAGTTTGTAATCAAATTATATCATATCAAGGTTTTGTTTTAACCTTCATATCATATATTTGTGCAACATCCTTCCCATTGGAATATGTTTGCTGTATTGCAATCCATATATACATACACACAATGCATACTAACTTTAAATTTACAAACCCAAGCAAAAAGTTAAACACCTAACAAAATTCATGATATATGACAAGCCAATACCATAAAAAAGGGTTTAGAAAATATACAACATTCATATGTTATAAACACAGAAAATGATGTCTTCTTCATGACCTTGGAATTGCACAAAGAGGAAGACCCTTGTCAATGTGAAGCGTAAGCATAACCTTATATGTCACATTTTGTGTTCCATTTGCAAGTTTGAACTTGAAGAAATGAACCAGAGCCATTGCTATTATTTTCATCTGCCTGTAAGCAAAGTCCTTCCCTAAGCAGATTCTTGGTCCAGCCTGCAATGATTCAAACATCCATAATTATGTCTATAAAATCTAATATGTTATCAAAATTGTTAAGAATTTCATTGAAAAAATCAACCTAACATATACTTTTTGGGTTATATTAAAATAAAGATACTTTACTACATGCCTTTCACTACAACAAAATGGGAATACATATATGTAAGATCACCACTTTGTTTTCACTTATTAAAGACAATGTTGATGACATTTCTTTAAGAATATATTTGATCGATCTTCCCAATAAAGAGATAAAAAAATGAAAACAAGATTAACTCATCCATAAATTAAGATTAACTTACATATGAACCAATACGTAGAAACTAATTTATATAATCTCTCAAAATGTTAAGAAGAAATTACTTCATTTTTTTGGTAAAAATGTTGAAGATAATTGAGCAAGTGTTTCGTCTGTATTAATTTATACACATATTTATTATAGAAAATTGATATTAATATAATTAGAAATTAAATTTAAAACAAAAATCAAAGGATAAAAGATTCAAAATTGATTATATATTAAAGATAACTTTCCTTTTAAGGAAAACATGTCAATTACTAGTGTGAATGATGACTCTTATGTAAAGAATGAAGAAAACTTCTCAATTTATAGGAAAATATAAAGGAACAAACATTGAAAGCTATGAATTTGAATGGAGATTGAGACTCGAAAACTCCATTGTTAAGCCATCTTTCAGGACGAAATTCCTCAGCATCTTCACCCCAAATGGAGCACATCCGACCCATACCATAGGCCATATAGTAAACTCCATCACCCCTTTTCAGCTTGTGCCCATCAGGAAGAACATCATCCGCCTCTGTCACTCTCCCATCCTTCAATTTGAATAATCTCAAACACAATCATCAAAATCAACATATATAACTTATTGAACTGAAAATACTAATAGAAAATTACTCATAATTCACATATTATCTGGGTTAAAAGTTGTGTCGATTCTTAGTATTACATTTATTTAATCTCTTAATGAATTCCTTAAAAAAAATGTGATATCAGAGTAATTGGTTCGTCCTGATGACTGAAGATTCAAAAGACTTATCTTAAAGTTTTTAGTTAAAAATAGTGTTAAATTTTTATGGGGAGTGAAATTAGATCTCATTTATGTAATATCTATCTGATGAATTCTCCACTTAAAAAAACTCATCACATAATAATGTATATATTCTACTATGATGGGAAGGAAATAAAACATGAAACTAGTACTATAATAGAAATTCTCTAGAGATACAGACTATATGTTTGTGAGAAAGTTTCATAGAAGGTACCACAGGAACTGCAGGGTAAAGTCTCAAGGTTTCTGTCAACGCTGCATGAAGATAATGCATTTTATCAAGGGTGTCATCTGTTATTTTGGCCACAAATTTATCTATGCTTTCCTCACTTTCATGGCTACAAGTCACATCTCTCACTTCTTGTACAATCTTTTCCTCAATAAGAGGGTTCTTGCAGAGCATGTAGAAGAACCATGAAAGAGTGTTTGCACTTGTGTCTTTACCAGCTACCATAAAGTTTAGAATGATGTCTCTCAAATACTGATCAGTCATGGTTTCTTTGTACTTCTTGCTCTCAATCAAAAACCTTGATAGTATGTCCTCTTTAGCATTCTGAAAATCAAAGCAACATTGGTAATAAGTGACCTTAAAATTCTGATGTACGATGATTTCTACTTTGATTGGTTGAAAATGTAAAAACAAGACTGTACCTGTGATTGCTTGAAAATTAAACTATAATATGCCAAATACAATCAATTTTTTACGTATATTATTTATTCAAATGAAACAGAAACCATTTTGAGGGAAGAACATAATAAGCGAATATTGATCTACTGCTTACAGATTCTTGCTGAATTGCCAATTGTGCTTTTCTGGTATTGATTACTTCATGCACAAAACCATCTATTATTCTGATGTTTCTCTTAAGGGTAGCTTCACAACCAATGTTAAGAAACCTCTTGAGCTTCCAGAAAGGATCAACATAGCGCCAATATATCAAAGCATTTGATTCATCAAAGGCTTTCATGAATTTGCTTCCCTCTTTGCTTGACCCCTCCAAGCAATTCAATTCTGCTCCAAACCCAACTTTGAATATTGAGTCCAAAGTGCATCTCATTAGCATGTCCTAGAAAAGTAACAAACATTGCTTTCAACTGAGAGATTATATGATGTTAGTAATTGACAGAAAAAAATATAGACAGTTTGATATATAATATTTGGTCCACTTTTCTTCATTCATAAAAAGACTAAGCTCTGAGATACTTGGTTAACTCAATTCATTTACTTTCAAACAAGTGTTAGTGAAAAGCAATTTTCCAAAAAGAACCAAATTGAAGCACCTTAACAAATTCAAGACAAAAAATTCCAATTCTTCCACAATCATATACTAGATTTTAGGAAATAATAAGCACTCACTTGCATATCAAAAACTTGACCCTGATGGGAAAGTTCTGAGATAATTCTGACCAACTTGGCAGCATTTCTTCTAAAAACAGAACAACTGAAATCTCTAAGAACCCTTGTGGAGAATTCATAGCTTGCAAGCTTCCTTTGCTGCCTCCACTTGTCACCATCAACTGCAAAAATCCCCTCACCAAAAAGATCAGTCACAATATCCTGGTTATACTTGCCTTTGGAGTACTTATCAAAGTTGGTTTTCAGTATGTGTTCAATATTTCTAGGGTCTGCAGTGTACACCTCGCTTTGATCAGGAGCTAGTAGACGAAAAGTTGGAATCGTCTTGGCCATTTCAGCTTGGTAGTCATGGAGTCTGTTGAAGTAGAAAAGCTGGTTAAACACTGTTCCTTTCACAGGAGCATAATCAGGGTCTCCAATGGATTTTCCCAGAATCGTGGTCAACATGATGAAACAGAAGACTAGGAAGATACCCAGAAGAGAAAAAGCTATGAAACTCAATAGGGTATAGAAAAGATCCATCTTTGTGTGTGCTGTTTCTCTTCCGATACAAAGAGACCCTTATGTGTTAACCCTGCAGTGATGTTTTGGTTCTTCTAATATCCTTTCTAAGAATTATTTTTTTCTGGTTGTTTATTCGACATTGTTATTCAAACGTTGGTCTTGTTGTCAACGTCTACTATGGAGTGGTTGAGTCATCAACCTGAACTATGGATTAAAATTGACATTTACTAAATTAAATTCTTTGAAAGCCTTAATTGAAAGCTACTTTCTTCGAATATTTTTTTTATTTATCTATTTTAAAGATTATATTTAGAAAAAAAAAAAGACATTACCATTTCTTTTAGTTCAGTTTCTCTACTGATAAAATAGTTTTTGATCATAAATCTTTTTACATTCATTTTGATATGATACTATTCTTGTTTATTTTTTATTTTCTTTTTTCTTGATAAAATACACAATTTTACTCTTTTATTTTAAAACTATTTTATCTTTATTCTCTTTATTGTATTTTACCGTTTTACCCTTATATAATGCTATAAATGGTTGCTCTTAACAAATACTAAACGGTGGGGTTGAAGTTACGCGGCTTCGAACGAATTCAAATTCTGAAAACATTCATCGCATCAGAAAATGGGAGAAAACTCGGAAAGACAATGGTGCATCAGTGACTTCGAAATCGGAAAGCCTCTTGGAAAAGGCAAATTCGGCAGAGTCTACGTTGCCAGAGAACGCGAGGTTTCAATTTCTTCAAAAGAAATTTCAAATAGCCAACTTGTTTTAGGTTTTCGGAAACTTGGAATTTTGAAATTCGACGGAAATCGCTGAAGGGATTTGTTTAATTATTGTTATTTTTATTTGTTTGGCTTTTGCAGAGCAAATTTGTTGTTGCATTGAAGGTTATTTCTAAGGAGCAATTAGAGAAGTACAAAATCCATCATCAACTGAGGAGGGAGATGGAGATTCAGTTCAGTCTGAAGCATCCGAACGTACTTCGTCTGTATGGCTGGTTTCATGACTCCGAGAACGTCTTTTTGATTCTGGAATATGCTCACAATGGAGAGCTTTACAAGGAGCTTAGCAGAAAAGGGCATTTCAGCGAGCAACAAGCTGCCACGGTAGTCCTTTCTTATTTTCGCGTAGTGGCTGAATGATGAACATTTTCTTTGGCTCTAGGCATTGTGCTAGATCATTGGGTTTTGACATGAGAAGGAAAAATGGGAACTGAAAGAAGACATAATGTATTTTTGAGAAAATTAATTAAATAACTGGAGAGATGGGATGGGAACGGAACAGAACTGTTCTTTAAAATTAATTAAATACTATAAAGTTATGATATGCTAGTTATTATGTGTTGACATCCTGTGAAATATGGTAACTATAAAGAATTTGAGTGAAATTGATCAGAAAAAAAGATTCTTAAGAGGGTTTACGTTATATTTTATGCCTGTTCATATACTGTCTTAAAGCAAGTCTTTTGCACTTTTGCATTATGTTCAATATGTCAACTTGTAACTTTATTACATTTGATACTTTTATAGTATATTTTAAGCCTCACAAAGGCATTGGCGTATTGTCACGATAAGCATGTTATTCACAGGGATATCAAGCCTGAAAATTTGTTGCTTGATCATGAGGTGTGCTTTCTCTTCTTTTAGCCTCATTTTACATTCCTTTTGCCCATGCTAGTAATGTCTGTTTTTTTTTTTTTGTTTTACTTGGCATCAACTTAGGGCCACAGCTCAGAAATCCAGTGACTTACATAATTATGAGTATACTACATATTTGCATTTCATTTCTATCATTTCTTACCCCTCCTCGGGATTTTTTTAAACAATTTAAGTTTCACCATATTCGATGTTATTTTTTTTCTTTCTTCATTCCCTTTCCATGCTACATTTTCTCCCATTCAAAACGAGATGAAAAAGAAGGAAAGCAAACTTACGATGAGAATGTTCCTAATTGTAGATATGTGATGAAACCTTTTGGTAACTAGTTGGAACCAATTATGTTTNAGNTGTANGGAACTTTAACAATTAATTTGATATTGGCTTGGTCNCAGGGTCGTCTTAAGATTGCAGACTTTGGTTGGTCAGTACAGTCTAGAAGCAAAAGGCATACCATGTGTGGAACCTTGGATTATTTAGCACCCGAAATGGTAGAAAACAAAGCTCATGATTATGCAGTTGATAACTGGACTTTAGGTATCCTTTGCTATGAATTCCTTTATGGTGCTCCGCCATTTGAGGCTGATAGTCAAGTTGATACCTTCAAAAGGTGTGGAATTGCAAGAGACTTTTATATACTGTAGTTAAAATAAATGTCATTTTTGCTATGCATATGTAATGTTTTAGGTTTGTGTAGGATAATGAAGGTTGACTTGAGTTTCCCCTCTACTCCTTATGTTTCTTCAGAAGCCAAACATCTTATTAGTCGGGTAAGTTCATATCTACACTTTCAGAGAAGATTTGGTCAATTGGTCCTTCTTCTTACCGCAATCAGTAAATTGATGCAGCTTCTGGTAAAAGACTCTTCACGAAGGCTCTCTCTTCAGAGGATAATGGAGCATCCTTGGATAATCAAGAATGCAAATCCTATAGGTGTCTGCAGCTAGTATAAACTTCTTGCAGTCATGTTTATCTGTGGAATACAGGGATTGCAGCTGAATTTTACATGTTGATATTGTAATGCGATCACATATCTCTGTTTCTCAGAGTTTATGTCTATTACCAAATTGAACGATACTGTCCATTTCTATGGGGATTTGGAAGGTTAGGAATGTGCACCAATCTATAATATGCAGAATTGTGGTTGACTTGCAGAATTCACCGTTCTGGTGACAATATTGTATATATTTTATGAGATTTGTTTACCAAGTTTCAAAATTAGTTTCATATACACCATTCAAGAGCACATGGCATTCTATATGTGGTTTCAAAATAAGAAAATACATAGAGATGGGCCTAAGCCTGTTACATCTAAAACTCCTCCACAGACCATGAATATAAATTTTATATACTAGACTTGTTACAAATATAATAAGGTTCCGCAATGATTTAGTAAAAGTATATGCTAGTTGATCATTAGAATTAACAAAATCAATCTCGATATTTTCCGATACAATCTTTTTTTGAATAAAATAACAATTAATCTCGATATGTTTGATCCTTTCATAAAAGATGAGATTTGAGCTAATAAAAAGAACAACTTGATGATTACATATAAATGTTATTTGAGTGATCTCTCGAAAATGCAATTTTTTAAGTAACTATGTAAGCCAAATAAGGTCACAAGTACCTAAGGTCATAGCTTTATATTCTATTTCCACGCTAGATCTTGCTACAACATTTTGTTTCTTATTCTTCTAAGAGTAAATTATTTCCAATGAAGACACAATCTTTGGAAGTGGATCTCCTGTCAAAAGGAGAGTCTGTCCAATCAACATCTAAATAACATATAACCTTAGTGTGATTATTGTGTCAATATATCAAACCTTTTTTGAGCGAACCTTTAATGTACTTCAATATACAAATCACAACATTCCAATGATCAACATATAGAAAATTAAGAAATTGACTCACCACATTGACTACAAAGGAGGGTCTGCCTCTGATTAGGTAGGATTTTGGCATTGGGATCCATGGGTGTGTCAATAGACTTTGAATTTATTAGCCCAGTTTTGTCCAAAATATCTAATGCATA
Source organism: Vigna radiata var. radiata (assembly GCF_000741045.1). Taxonomy (NCBI): domain Eukaryota; kingdom Viridiplantae; phylum Streptophyta; class Magnoliopsida; order Fabales; family Fabaceae; genus Vigna; species Vigna radiata. Next base: position 23,569 of record NW_014542028.1, on the reverse strand, counting down.
TTTCCTTTGAGAAATAACAATTCCATTGTTGGATTGTGTTACCTCAATCCCCAAAAATGTATTTAAGTTTGCCAAGGTTTTTGGTTTGAAAGTAATGACAAAATTGTTGCTTTACCTATGAGATGCCATGGTGATCACTATCTATAAGCACAATATCATAAACATATACTTCCAAATAGATAGACTCGACATTTGAGTGATGGTAAAATACTGAATGATTTTCCACACTACGAGTGATACTTTTAAGCCACTGACAAGTGTACCAGATCGTTATCAAGTAATATAATTGGTAAACCCGATATCGTTCTTCCTAAAGGACTCAAAGGCCTAATCTTTCGTGTAACCCAATCGCTTGAGACTTGAGAAAATAATTAAATTTAAGTGTTGAATGCAAAGAACAAAAACTAAACATGCAGATGCAAATGATTCAATTGACAAGGGAAAACTATGGATGAATGGTGTTGTTGGGGTTTACAATTTCATCTTATCCACTCTCATATATCTACTTTTCTTATTTACTTCACTTATTTATCCAATTGCCATGCAAACTTTCTAGCCTACCCTTAACCCAATCCCTTGGTGGAAAGAGCCTATTATTAATTACTGGNATTTACTTCACTTATTTATCCAATTGCCATGCAAACTTTCTAGCCTACCCTTAACCCAATCCCTTGGTGGAAAGAGCCTATTATTAATTACTGGCTTGCTATCCCTAGCCTCCCCTAGTAACTAATAATGCAATGTGAACGGAAGCAAAATACAATTGATCGTCCTACCCCTATCCCTAGGCAGTATTAGCATAATCATGGAATTTCTCACCAGTTCATGACATTACCGTACGTCCCCGTATCAATAAAGACAAACCACTTTTACTGAATGATTTAAACAATAAAATCATTAAGCATATATGAGAACCCAACAATTGATAAACAAGTATATGACAAGCATATGAAATAAATAAGAATTTGGATAAATGAGAGTTTCAAAATATTACATTGTTCCCCAACAACAAAGGGTTTAGTTCACCATAATCATGGTGAAACTAGATGAAATATGACGAAAGAATGGAAGAAATAACCCTAAACTTGGTAGATTGAAGCCTAAGCATTCAAGGAACCTCCTCCAAGGTGTGTGGAATAGCTCTGGATTCTCTCTCTGCCAAAAGAATATGTTTTGATTCACACTGGGGCTTTATATAAGCCCAAAAAGATAACAGAAAGATTATAGAATCTAGCTAATAAAAACAGACAACCGCCCAGGCGCCTTAGTTCACCGCTCAGCGGTTAGTTTTGCCGCTGAGCGGTTTCCCTTTAATCACTCTGAGCGCTCAGCGACTCACTTGACCCTTCTTTTCATCATTTTTCTCCTTCTTTCATGGGTCTAAGTCCACCTTACTTCACTTCCATCTTCAATTCACCTTAAAACCCTGTAAAACAATGTAAAACAATGTAAAACAAGCATAATATTTCTAAAACCAACTTTTGACTCTCACAAGACACAACTAAGTGTTTTACTTGATTTAAAGCTCATTCTAAGCCATAAAGGGTGTGTTTTGATATCAAATTTAAGTATGAAAATAACAGTTTTTAGATCGTTATCACAATCCCAAACTTAGAACTTTGCTTGTCCTCAAGCAAACAAGACAAAACTTGGCTTTCCACTTCTTCATCAAATAATTCACATTCTTCAAAATTCCTTTTTCCCACAAGTTATCATACAATCCAAATTTCAGTAGAATCCTATAAAGATGCATGCATGCTTTCAATCCAATTTAGTTCACATAATCAATCTTTTTCCAACAGATGTTTTGTTCATGAATGATCAATCAACTAAGCATAGATGTAAACATGGATTTAACAATTCTCACTAAGTGTTTCACTCAATCTCTCAAGTGTTTAGGAGGTCAGTCTACTCTCTACTGTTCACATGTCACATAAATCAATATTGTCATTCATCTAAAACAATCAAAATCTTTACATGCAAATGTTATCACAAGGACTTTTTCCAAGGCTTGTAATGTGGTTGGGCTACCAAGAAAAATTGGTTTTTTCTGGAATACAAAATCCTTGAGTTAAGAGAGTTTAAATTATCATTCAAAGTTCAAGCATATTCTCTTTTTAACCAATGTCATTCATTCCCAACTTCTTCCCTTTTTCCTTTTTACATTGAGTTCACTTTACATGCTTTTTCTCTTTTCTTCTTTTCTTTCTCATGTATTTTTCTTTTTCACTTTTTAACTTAATGCTTTATCTTTTGCCTTTTACTTTTCCCATACAACCCCAAACTTGAACATTTTCAACACATATAACTATTCTCAACCCAACTCAAGGTAATTAAATTCAAACAAGGGTTTTTATATTGTTTACGGCCAAGGTTCAAAAAGGGTATATCATTTAAAATTCTTTGGGTGAAAATTTGGCTAAGTAAGGNCTTTCCAAGCATGGCCTTGATCATATGACATACACATGCAATTCAATCAATTATCAAGGTTAAGTCAATATCATTCATGATTCCCTGTGAACAATGCACACATCAATAAAAACTCTGAAGCTCAATACCTCACACAAATGCTTTCTCACTTCTCAATCATGAATCTTGCTTAGCATCACAATCACAATCATGAATCACTTACTCATTTGTTCATATAGTTAGTGAAACATTAACCTGGATATCAACATTCACACATTCTCAATCATCATCCACAATCAATCATCAGTAGTAAATAACTCATCATGCAATAAAATTGAACCATCATAAGAATCAATGTACACGTCAAGCATAGACACAAACATAAACTTAACCTATACCACTAATTCAGAGTACAAAGGAAAAAGAAAAAGAAAAATCCCTGTCCAAATGCTAGCATCCATCAGTAGATGCCCTCAACACAAATCCTCATCTGAGTCATCATCATCCTCATCCTGGGCATCCTCAAAGTCCTCATCCTCCTGGCCATCATCCTGTCCACCTGAGGCTCCAGCTACTCTAGACCCACTGCCCTGCGCCTGCCCTTGAGGCCAAGTCATCGCACTACGAAACTCACCCATGGTCCACCTGTGCATTGGTGGATGATCATATAGTCCTACAATCATCTCGGCAGTAGCCACCTGCCCTCTGCAAAGAGACTCCATCCTCGCCTCCATCATAAACATGTACATGTCTCTCATCTGAAAAGGCTCAGGCTGTTGTGCCGGTGCATCTGCAGGCTCATCCTCCTGCTGCACTGCCCTCCTAGGACGTCTCCTAGGAACTGCTCCGACTGGCTCGTCACCTCCACAGTACTGACGATAGTAGGAGACATCAATAGCTCTCACCGGCCTCTCAAAGGGTGGAACTACAGTGTCCACTCTTGCCTGCTGGCACAGGTATGTAATTAGGGACGGATGTCCCAATGGTGTCCTACTGCTCACAGTGTTGGCGTAGCTCAGAATTTCGCTGGTAATAATCTTACCAACGTTCACATCTATTTGCCTCAACATACAATAAATAACCAGAATTTGATGCAATGTGATGTCGGAAACATGAGAGCACGACTGGATGTTGGCATGAATAAATGTCATCCAGTACTTGCCTGGGGGAGTCAAATTTGTCCTAAGGATGTTAACTGGTGCTTCATTAGGGTTTCTCTTAAAATGCCTCCCAGGGATGCACATCACTCTTTCAATATCTTCATAATCCCTAGCCTCCCCTAGTATAACAGCATACCTGCACTGCTCTCCTAGCTACTCAGTCCCTAAGAAGGCGTTAATGGTGTTAGGATCATAACTGATCAAATGTCCTCGCACATAGCTCATGTATCTCCATGCTGATACTCCTCCTCTAGGCAAGGCATTGGCATAAAACTCCTTTACCAACTCAATACTAGCTAGTGTTGGATATGTAGTCAATCTCTCCCAGTCTCGCCTCTCAATCTCCAAACCAAATTCTGGGGCTAAGTCAGGCATGTACATGGCCTTCCTCTCCATTAGCAAACGCCTCTCCTGAACAGTAGCATAATGCTCTTCATGCTTCCTTGAAAGGAACCTGGAAGAATAAAATCTCCTAGGTCTCTCTGGCTCCTTCCTTTTGTTACCCGTTGTTTTCACTCTTCTTGAGGTAGACATTCCTGCATTAAATCATCCAAATAACATTCACAGAAACATCATTAGAGGTTAGTACATCATCAATTTTATAATTTGGACCACACATAATCCAATTTTGAGGGAAAAAAGGGCCCCTCAACAGTAAAACATCCAAAAATTCCGACATTTAGGCAAAACTGCTGCAAACCGCTTAGCGTCCATGAAGACCGCCTAGGCAGTTTGCCTCTACCCGCGCCACCGTTCAGCGCCAAAACAGATCGCTCAGCGGTGGCGGCTAGGTTTTTCCAAAAACTCTTCCTAAATGGTCTTAATCTCCACTCTTTTGCTACTTTCATCAATCCAGACCAAAATCATGCAATTCAATCGGTTCAAACAGTTCCTATTTCATCAATTCATGCATAGAAATCAAAAGCCCCAATTTATCATGTTCCTAAGCATGTTCATCAACAATACCCAAAATAGAAACCCTAAACATGAATTTGCACACTTACTTGAGTGGAGACTTTGAATGCTTGCAGAAAAATTGTTTAATTGATGATGAATGTCCTCTCCAATGCAAATCCCCGAACCAAAAACCACAAACTTTGACAAAGCAATGATAGAAAACTGAATTTTTGGTGAGTGAGTGATGAGAAAGTGAGGAAATCTCTCTAAAAAGCTCTTGAAAGTGAAAGGAGAGTGTTAGGGCTTAGGGAGACCGCTCAGGCAAAATGCAAAGAAGAGTTTCAAAGTGAAAAACTTCAAAAACCGCTCAGCTTTTAAGAAAAGCCGAGACCTATCACGCTGCAACCACTCAGCGGTAAAATGGACCGCTTAGCGGTCTGCGATATTTTTCACTTCTCCTTCTTTGCTTTCTTTTGAGTAGTCTTTCCCTATAGCATTTAGTTTCCACCTTCAATTTTTCAATTATATGCCTTTCCCCTCTCAGATGCAACAATTAAACATGCAATGCACAGGATTAAAACAATACAATCAACTGGGTTGCCTCCCAGGTAGCGCTTGTTTAACATCACGAGCCTGACCCAAACCTGCTTAATACTCATCAGTAAGTGCTTATCCTTCAAACACCCTTCAGTAGATGTACTTACCTTGTATCCCTTAGTGGGTACATGAAAGTTTTAGCATCCCTCAGTAGATGCTACCCAAAAGTGTTCAAAAATCCAATTACATGTCCAAAATCAAATAAACCTAAAACTACAATTGTTTTATACAAGGTGGGAGTCAATAAAATATAATCAAGTCGTTCCATCCCAGTTGGGGTCTTCATCCACCCAACTCATTAATTGCCTTCTGTCTACTTTTTTGATAGCTTTTGTGAATAGTTTTCTGATTTCCAACTTGCCATCTTCCCGAATTTTGATAACAAGCCACTTTATGTTCTTGAATCTCACTTGTGCTCCTATTGGAAGTGGTGTATATTCGGAGTGGATAGTGCCTCCTTTTTCAACCTCTTCATCTTTAGGTACCTTAAAACATTACAACTATTAGAATCAGTACCTGTTGTGCTATTATCTGGTGCAGCTTCTCTACTTGTCTCTTTGAATCTCGCTCTCTTCTTCATTTTAACTTTCTTTCCTTTAGAGCAATTATACATTAACACATATTCTTGATCTTTCAGAGTTATTATCCCATCATGGACACGCATCGCCATTCTGGAAGTCCTCATAAAAGATCTTCCTAAAATTAATGGAATCCTTCCTTCATTTTCCATATCCACAACTACAAAATCAATCAAGAACTCCAACTCCTCAATACGGACAATTGCATCCTCCACCCTACTGTTGACAAATTGGCAAGTGTACCAAATCGTACAAGTAATATAAATGGTAAGACCAAGTATCGTTTTCCCAAGAGACTCGTATGGCTTCCTCGTTCACGTGAATTAAAATAATAAGACTTGAGAAATAAAAATTAATAAATTGGATTTGAGAACAAAAATATTA
>NW_014542028.1:0-16238 GCF_000741045.1 Vigna radiata var. radiata | reverse complement strand
AACAATCCCAAGGTACATGACAAAACCACTCAATTCAATATCCTCAGTGAAATCCAAAATAAGATGCATGCATGCTTTCAATCCAGAGATTGCACAACAGATGTTATACATTATGAATGATCAATCCACTAAGCAAAAATGTATTCATGAAAATTAACATATTATACCAAGCAAGTGTTTCACTCAATCCCTCAAGTGTTTAAGGTGACACTCCACTCTCTATTGTTCACAAGTCACATGAAACAAAATTGCCATTCATCTCAAACAATCAACATCTTTTCATGCAAATGTCATCAAAAGGACTTTTCCAAGCTTGTAATGAGGTTGGGCTAACAAGAAAAATTGGTTTTTCTAGAATGCAAAATCCTTGAGTCAAGAGAGCTAACAAAACATTCAACATTTACGCACAACTCTCTCACCAAAATTTCTCATTCCCAACTTCTTCCTTTTTCTTTTTCTTTTGCATTGAGCTCTTCTTCATGNTTTTCTTCTTTTCTTTTCTTTTTCTCATGAATTTTTCTTTTTTCACAACAATTGAGCTCAATGCCTTTTACTTGCTTTTTCAATTTTCCCGCGTACAATCCCAAACTTGAACCTTTTCATCACATACAACTAATCTCATCCCAACTCAAGGTAAAAAATTTCAAAACAGGGGTTCACATACTGTTTAAGGCTAAGGTTCAAAAAGGATATAATATTTCAAGCACTTTGGGTGAAAATTTGGTTAGAGAAGGGTTTTCAAAAATGGCCTTGATCATATGACATTCACATGCAATTCAATCGATCATCAAGATTAAGGCAATATCATCCACGTTTTCCTGTGAACAATGCATACATCAATAAAAACTCTGAAGCTCAAAATCTCACACACATGCTTCTTCACACAAAATTCATTCATACACTCTGCCTAGCATCATGACCACAATCAAAAATTCATTACACATCTATTTCCTGGACATCAACATGTATTGCAACTCAATTCTCATCCACATCAAATAATCATCAAATAGATCCATCATGCAAATTAGTTAGTCAAACATTTTCAGAACAAGTAATAAAGCCAAGAGTACACACCAAAATTAAAATTCAACCTATTCTAATAATTTTAAAATGCAAAAGTGTAAGAAGAAATTCTAGGTTGCCTCCTAGTAGCGCTTGTTTAACGTCGCGAGTCTGACCCAAACCTGGTTGGCACTTGTCAGTAAGTGCACTTCCTTCCATCACCCATCAGTAGGTGTACCGTTCGGATATCCTTCAGTGGATACCAAAAATTTAGCATCCCTCAGTAGATGCTACCCAAAAATTGTTCAGAAAACAAAAATACAAGTTCCAACGAAAATAAAACAAAAGACCGAAAAAAGAAAATTGTTCATAAAAATACAAAATTTGATTTCCAACAAATTCAACTCTTCTTCTTCACGTTGGGATCTTCATCATCCCACCGGCTCACTTTTCTTCAGTCCACCTTCTTGATCACTTTTGAGTATGGTCTTTGAATCTCCACCATTCCTTTTTCCTTCAACTCCTTTACTATCCATCTCTTATCTTTGATTCCTTCTTGCACATCGTCCCTTTATCATGAATCTGCAAAACATTACAATTGTAATGAAAATTAATACCTGTGGATTTGTCTTCCTCTGCAGCTTCACTTTTGGCTCTCTTATACTTGAATTTCCTAACTGCCCTCTGTACAGTTTCTTTAGAGCCATAAAGCAACACTCTATCATAATCCTTTAACTTTATTCCTCCATCATGGATACGTATAACCATCTTGGAGGTTCACATGAACGATCTTCCTAGGATTAATGAATTTTTCCCTTCATTGATCATATCCACAACTATGAAGTCAATCAAAAATTCCAACTCGTCAATCCGCACAATTGCATTCTCCACCGTTCCAACAGGTTTCTTCAAAGACCCATCCGCCACCGTCAGGACCACTTTGGTGGGTTTTAGTTTTACCCCTTTTATCTTCTTGAAATCACTGAGAGGCATCAAATTAATGCTAGATCCTGAATCAATCAAAGCCTCTCCTAAATCTACATCATTGATAATGCAAGGAAGGGTCAAAGCTCCTGAATCCTCTAGTTTCTGTGGATGGTTCTTCTTCCGGGGTTTCGCCCACTACTCCTGATTTTCTTCATAGCCTAGATCAAGTAACTTCCCCATATAGTACTTGATTTTCTCATCACATTTAGAAGTTTGTGAAGATGTTCTAGGATTAATGGGTGCTTCATTGAGAATCTTGCGGAGTGATTCTTTAAAATAGGGAAAGGAAGAAATGCTAAAAGCCTTCATGGACCACTACCAGAAGATGGTCAGGAGAGTAAAAGGGTTGACTTCGGAACTCGCTCTCCAGTATGTGATGTCGACGTTGAGGCTGAGGCCCTTCAAGGACAACATATGCAAAAAGCGCCCGAAAACTATGAAAGAGTTGAGGGAACGAGCGACTGACAAGGTAATGGTGGAGGAAATGAAGCAGGCGTATAGAAAAGAGACCGAGGAAGCCAAGGAGAAAGCATAGGGTAAAAAGTCAAAGAATCAATCAGGAAAGCCCGGAGGATTCAGGTCGAGGGAAATCCCTCAAGGGCCCCGATTCCAACAATATACTCCCTTAAGTGTTCCCCCCGCTCGGATCCTACAAGAGGTGCTCAGCACTAATCTCATCCTGCCCTTGAAAAAACGCACGACACCACCCGAGACCGATGGCAATAAGCATTGCCTATATAATCAGAATTTGGGCCACACTACTGAAGAGTGTGTCACCCTCTGAGACCGAATAGAAGAATTGATTAGAGCTGAACAGTTAAAACAGTATGTCAAAACTATCTGAGGCATCCCACCGACCGAATCACAATGAAGTCCCCGAAGAAGTCCAGCCCGGAGGAATGATCGTGGTCGTGGCAGGAGTCGCAGGCCGCACTACAGTGAGGATCGGTCCAGGTTTGAGAAAAGACGAAGTAGGAGCCGCAGCCGAAGTCACGACCGTCCAATTCTAGGCCGCATCAACATCATTTCTGGTGGTTTCGCTAGTGGAGGATCGTCCTCATCGGCAAGGAAGCGACATGTAAGGGCGTTACGGTCAGTAAACAACGTGCGGACGGTCAGGAAGTCTATGCTGCCCATAACCTTTACCGACGAAGATTTCCACGCCCCGGATCTGGAGCAAGATGACCCCATGGTGATCACAGCTGAGATCGCCCGCTACAAGGTCAACAAAGTCCTCATAGATCAAGGGAGTTCGGTAAACATCCTGTATTGGAAAACTTTCCAACAAATGGACTTGTCGGGCGATCTTATCATACCCTTTCACGAGCAGATAGTATGATTCGTAGGGGAAAGGGTATATACAAGGGGATACGTCGATCTGCGCACCCACCTAGGCACCGGTCGGGAAGGTGATGAGAGAAGGGTTAGGTACCTATTAGTGGATGCCGACACGTCGTACAACATCCTTATTGGCCGACCGTGTTTGAACGCATTTGGCGCGATCGTTTCTACCCCCCACCTGACCTTGAAATACCCAACCGAGCATGGATTGGTGGTCACGATTCAGGCAGATCAAAAGACGGCCAGAGAATGTTATGCGGCGAATTTGATGAAGTATTCACACACATACTGGGCAAAAATGGTCAAGTCTGAAGTGGCGATGGCTGATTTAGATCCACGAACAAACACTGATGACCGCATTGAACCACATGGGGAGCTGCGCCCGGTCAGAGTGGGTGGAAAAAATGATCAGAATACCATGATTGTGAGCGGTCTAGATCTGGCCATGGAGGAGAAACTGAGGGCGACCCTATGGAGGAACCGTGACCTGTTCGCTTGGACGGTGGCGGACATGCCTGGCATCCACCCGTCCATCATGACACACCAGCTTGCTTTATTCAAGGAAGCAAAGCCGGTGGCATAGAAGAAACGCCAGTTGGGAGCAGAGAAAATGACTACTGTCAATGAGGAAGTGAAGAAGCTCAAGGATGCAGGTTTTATTCATGAAGTAACGTATACTGCTTGGTTGGCGAATGTCGTCATGGTGAAGAAAAGTAACGGCAAATGGCGGATGTGAACCAACTACACTGACCTTAACAAGGCATGCCCGAAAGATTGGCACCCGCTACCCAACATAGACAGCTTAGTCGATGGAGCGTTCGGCCACAAGATGATAAGTTTTCCCGATGCTTACTCGGGGTATAATCAAATACCCATGCACACACCAAATCGGGAAAAAACAGCATTCATAACTGACAAAGGCAATTTCTGCTACGATGTGATGTCATTCGATCTCAAGAAAGTGGGAGCTACAAATCAGAGGCTGATGGACAAGATTTTCGTCGACCAAATTGGTCGGTGCATGAATGTATATGTGGATGATATGGTAGTCCACTCGGCCACATGACCAATCACATCAAAAACTTGACGGAGGTCTTCAGACAAGTGAGAATATATAATATGAGGCTCAATCCCGCGAAATGCACCTTTGGAGTAGCTGCCGGAAAATTTCTTGGGCTTCATGCTTACTATCCGAGGTATAGAGGCAAACCCGGACAAATGTGCGGTCGTCCTCAACATGAAAAGCCCAAACTGCTTGAAAGAGATTCAGCGAATCGTAGGGCAGTTAACCTCCCTTGCTCGCTTTATTCCCAAATTGGCATAACGCATCCATCCAATCATAAAGCGGATGAAGAAGGAGGCGAGGATCGGGACGTGGGACACCGATTGTGAGCACGCATTTAACGAGGTAAAACCATACACACTAACCCACCGGTTATGAACCGGCCAGTCCCCAATTTTTTTTTGCAGATATATCTAGGAGTCTCGCCCGAAGCTATTAAAGTCGCATTGGTACAAGATTCGCCCGAGCCGCGCCTTATCTACTTCGTGAGCAGAGTATTCCAACAGTGCACTCTCAAACACATCCCCCGGGAGGAGAACGTCTGGGCATACATGCTTTCTAAGCTCAGCAATGGTAAGGAGAAGGGACGACTAACGACTATAATTCGCCAGGTTTTAAATGAGCCCTCGGTGGAATGCTTGACGGTAAACGGCACGGAGACACCCAACTGGCGGGAAGAAATTAAAAAACTAATGAAAAAACAAGATGACGGCCGATCGCTCAGGCCGACAGATGCCTGGCGAATCGCCAGATACGTCTTCATAGGGGAATATTTATACCGAAGGGGGTTTTCTACACCCTTACTCAAATGTGTAGGTCCGCAGGAAGCCTCTTACGTAATGGACGAACTTCACAACGGGGTATGTGAATTCCACACCGGAAGGCGAACCTTGAAGGTCCGGGCCCTTCGGGCCGGATACTTTTGGCCAACCATGGAAGAGGACGCCAGAATATTCGTGCAGAAATGCAAAACCTGTCAGGCGCATGCCAACATCCTACACGCCTCCCCAAACGAAACACACCCTGGTCTTCCCGTGGCCCTTCGCCAAATGAGGGATGGATATAGTAGGACCATTCCCAACCAGTAGAGCGCAGAAAAAGTTTATCCTGGTGGCGATAGACTATTTCACGAAATGGGTGGAGGCCGAGGCTCTTGCCACAATCACTGCCCGACAATTACAAAATTTTTTTCTGGAAGATCGTGTGCAGGTTCGGTCTTCTGCGGATGGTGGTTACAAATAACGGTCGACAGTTTGTACATAAGAAGTTAAAGGCGTTCTACCAGAGTTTAGGCATTAAACATGTCACGAATTCAGTAGAGCACCCTCAAACGAACGGCCAAGCAAAGGTAGCTAATAAGGCAATAGTGGCAGAGTTAAAAAGGAGGCTAGGAGATAAGAAGGGGGCGTGGGTAGACGAACTTCCGAAAGTCCTTTAGGCCTACCGGTGTACACCCCATGGCACTACCGGAGAATCCCCATTCAATTTGACGTACGGGATAGATGCCATGCTACCTGTCGAATTGGGAGAGCCCTCATTAAGGCGACAAATAGACGATTTACAGATCAATGATGAGGAAATGAGGATCGAATTGGATACGCTGGATGAGAGGAGAGATCACGCCGTCCTTCACGCCGAAGTCTGCAGAAGGATGGTGGAGTGGAAGTACAACACAAAGGTGCGCTCCAGAAATTTTCAAGAGGGTGATCTGGTACAGAAAAGAACGGGCGATGCCCGAAAAGTCCTCGCCTATGGAAAGTTTGCCGCCAAATGGGATGGCCCCTTCAAAATCAAAGAAGACTTGCAGAATGGAGCATATCGCCTGTCGTTGTCGGACAGAAGACCTCTATGAAACACATGGAATGCCTCCCACCTAAAATTTTATTTCAGTTAACCCTTTTTATCATGTACGGATGTCGGTTATTTTATGATTATAATACTTGGAAATCATTGTCCGGATTGAAGGAATGGATCGACGAGTTCTAACAGAACCATTGTCGCTCGTCCAACTAACCCATTGGGTGGTGAACAGCGAATTCTCAAGAGAATCACTACCACCCAGCCAACTTACTATCCGGGTGGTGAACGGTGAGTTCGTAAAGAACCACTGTCACCCCAAGCGCATCGGGCGATGAACGACGAGTTCTAACAGAACCATTGTCGCCCGTCCAACTAAGCTACTAGGTGGTGAACGACGCATTCTTAAAAGAGAATCACTGCCACCCAGCGACCTCATTAAACCAGGCGGTGAACGGCGAGTTCTACAAGAATCGCTGCCGCCCGGTCAACCACATCGTTGGGTTAACACCAATTAACCAACCACTCGGTCGACCCGCTAACCGAGTTACTAATCCTAATCACCGCCGCACAATCAACTAATAAATGATGAGCTGAAATCGCTAACTAAATATGCAACGACGGCCAATACAAAACAGCATGAATTATGATAATTAAAAATGATAATCGTATTCATATTACCAAATCCTGAGGTCTATACAATGTCTTAACGACCAAAGAAGGCCTCAAAACGAAACAAAATAACGGACCAAACGACCCATAAAAAACTATAACACATTATACCCCTTCCCAAAAAATTACCCAAGTCAAGAAACTATTGCCCACCCCCTATGCCATCGCCCTCGCCATCCTGGGCGCCTTGGTCAGCATTTTCCTCTTCGGCATCCTCTTCAACCGGCCCTTCTTCACCGCCCGGCGCAAGAATAGGCATCATTTTTCCTTCGTAAACATCCTAGCTGAGGTTAAACCCGGAGTTGACAAGGTCAATCCCGAACAAATAGGCCGTCTGCCGGATGACCTTGAAAAACCCTCTTCATTCTCAATCTCAACATTCCTGTTCAAGCTTTCTATATTTTCATTCGCCTTGTGAACCTCCCCCTTCAGCCGGATGTTCTCTGCGTGAAGCTCAATCAGCTCTTCCTCCTGTTGTTTGAGCTTCTCTCCAACCTGACGCAGGACCTGTTTCAACTAGGCGGTCTCTTTCTTTTCTTTGTCATGCTTCAGCTCAAAGTCCTTCACCTGTTGCATAAGGGTCGCCACCTCCACGCAAGCACTTTTTAACTTCTTATTCAAACCGGCCTGCTCGGCCAGACACTTGGAATGCTCGAGAGTAAGCGCTTCCAAGCCGGCCTTCGCATCCGCAGCGGCTTTCTTCTCCCCGGCCAATTCCTTCTAGATCTCCTCCAATCCGCGCCGATCAGCGAAACCTTTGGCGTACCACATCAACATGGCACCACTGATGGTAAATTCCAAAGCAGACTTAACGATCTCCCTCTCCAATAGATGTTCGATCGCCGCCTGTTGAGTAGAATTCATACGGAAGTCCACCCGGTCGCTCACGCCAAAAGAGGGGTCGAGAAGACCGCCCGAAAGAGGCCAAGGAGAACCCTCTCACTTACTTCTCTTAGAGGAAGACCTCTCCCCTTCTTTGGACCTCTTCTTCTTCTTGGAGGAACGAGAGAGGTCGGTCGGACCGAGCGCCGAGGTGCTTGCAGCAACTCCAGAAGACTCCACATTTACCACCGAAGGGGTAACACGGACTGGTGGGGTAACGCGGACTGGTGGGGTGACGCGGAATGGTGGATTACTGTCGGCCGGGGCAACCTCGACCAGAGGAATACTTGTTGGTATTAACTTGGTTTGCGACTGTGTCAGGGTTTCCTGATTGCTGTCGGTCAGTCGAGGGTCCCTCTTATGAGAAGGCAGACGTAGCTTGTCTTGCGGGGGGCCGGGAACGACATAGCACCTGTAGAGAAAACACGTGGACGAATACTAATATCATACTGAACACCACATTAATAAAATCCTCATGGTGGAGGCAATCGACCAACTGTCGGACATGAAGACGGCGGGGAAGATCGTTGATGGTTTTTACAGCTTCGACTTCAGCAGGGGTCATGCTGTCGGTCAACATCGGATTTATTCTGGCGGGGTTCTCGGTCCAATAATAAGGAAATAAGGGCTTGTCCGCCGCGTCGCGAAATTGGCTGCAGCCACCCTCCTTCATTATTATTTTAAAATATTTCGTCTTAAAATCCTTGAAAGACTCCGAGTACGGCTTGAAGAAACAACAGTCTTGGACAGACGTCAGCGACACCCAACCACATTTTGCAAGCGGCCAAACATAATAGTAATGGAAGAACACCGAGACAGAAGGCATAATACCCAAGTCCGAGCACATCACTATGAATGCTTGAATACAAGCCCAACCGTTCGGGTGTAATTGAGAGGGAGCGACGTTCATCCTATTCAAAATGGCTGCTTGAAATAGGGTAAAGGGGACCCGCACGCACATCCGATGAAACAAATAAGTATATACAAAAAAGAAGTCTTCGGGGCTCGCCTCCTTTCCATGAAAGACTCGTTCGTTGGGGTAGCTTACACTCAAGCGAATGACTGGTTAACTCATCTCAAAAGAGCATCCCGACTTCCAAACTCGGATTCATAGGACCCCACATCATGCGAAGCCCACTCGTAACCACTAATAGCCGGCCACCCACCGGCGGGCGCCACCCTCATAGCACCCACTTCTACCCCGCCCTCCAAGAGAAACAGGGTCGCCCAGTGAACTATCCGGTCGGTGTTGGGCTTTGAAGACTCGAGAGACCCCCTCCCCGCATCAGACCTTTCGACCTGGGACAATGACCCCGAGCTGCGAGAAGTCTCGTTATCACTAGAGGAACCCTCATCGTCTCCACCCATTGATCCAGTAGAAGAAGACAAAGAAATGGAAGCCATTCATTTACCTGAGATTGTTGTAAACCAGACGGTTGCAGTGAGAGTAAGAAAGGTAAAAGTAAGTCTGAAACCGTCAAAGCACACCTATTTGTAGCCAAAATTTTGAACCCGTTGATCGCATCCCCACCGTTAAACGAAAGCATGACGGAGGGCCCAGATTAAAAGACCTTCCCACTACCTAGAATCCTCACCTATAGTAACCTGACACGTGTTTTCCCGCCTAAATTTTAAAACTTCGAAAAACGCAAACAGTCGAAACGAAAGAGCCTCGAGTGCCTCAAACTCCAAAGCCTCGGGCACCTGAAGCGACAGAGCCTTCATTCAAACCCTACGACGACAAACCGTCTAGGGCTTGGGGGGGGCTGATGTACTAGGGACCGTCGGACAGATAGGACGGTCGATCACCCAAAACAAGGACATGTTTAATTAAGCTAAACACAGTTTAAGGCTAAGACACGAGGTAAGTAGATTCATTTATTGCACATTTAATACTAAGCTCTGATAACAGATCGAACTTTTAACTGACTTAAGCATCAGAGTGTCTTTAGCAGGTATCCTCCCGGTCGGACCTTGGCTGAGACAGATGACGGACAAGAAGTGACGAAGCAACAAACGACCGACGAAAGAGGTAAATTGTGAAGGATTTATGTAGCTTGACCTCACACGAGAACAAGTTCTATGTTCAAAATGAATATTTCCGATGCCTTGGTGGTTCCTGCCAACTGAAGTAGGCAAGTAAAACACGAAGCAGTCAAACCACTAGTAGCACACCAAAATAAAGAATCAACCATGTAATTTTTTTCCCTGAAACAAATTATTATTGTAGAAGTTCAAAATTGCAGTTTGTGTTATGACTCCAATTATACTTTTAACCTTATTTTAAGTTGTTTTCTAGATTGTAACTTGTTGGCTGATTAATGTGAAAAAAACATTCATTGAACTCTAGCAAATGCAGATTGTGCTTTGAATAAGAGTAATATTGCAGATTTTGCTTTCACACTTGATTGTCTAGTACCTTTTTATGAAAAGGTGTATTAAAGATTTTATATTATATGACCGAGCATATTATATAGAAATGATGTGTTAAAAAAATTGTATTATATGAAATCTATTATAATTAATAAGTAAATGTAAATTTAACTTTATAAATTAGTTTTATGAGATTAAATTAGATTTAGATTTATTAATCTAATTCAATTTATTAGTATTAATTAGGTAGAATTAAAAAAAAAATAGGTATTCAATATATGAATCGAGTCTGTGAAAAGAATTTTGAAAATAAAAATTAATATGATATGATTTTTGGTTTTATATTGCTCAATGATCAAATTTAAGGTTTATATATGTTCAATTATTGTAATAATAAAAACTCCGACATTGAAGTTATGCATTTTATTATTTTAAAAATCTTTAGAAGGACAATTTCTTTTGGCAAGTAACATCTTATGTGTTACCAGTAGAAATATAATGTTACTATGAAATTAATTTCCATATTAACAATAAATTGGAAGCTTATTTCTTAACCATATTACGAGAGCTTCCTTTTGAACTTGTCCAATCGCTTCTTCTCAACAATCACGGGTAAGGGCAATGTCGTAAATGTCTTTCCGTCCTCCATTTTCTCTTCCCCCATTTTCCCAGTAATTTTCTTTCATTTTTTCAGGAACTTAACGACACTGATCGAATTGCGCTTTCTCTTTTTTGTGGTGGCTAACGAGTATTGAACTGCACATGGCGAGCGCTGTAGATGCCTCGGGAAACCCAATCCCATCGTCGTCGGTGTTGATGGCATCGTCGAAGCACATTGGGATCCGGTGCCACTCTGAGAACTTGGATTTTCTGAAGTGCAAGAAGAAGGATCCTAACCCTGAAAAGTGTCTTGACAAGGGTCGCGATGTAACCCGCTGTGTCCTTGGACTGTGAGTTCTTCTTGTCCCTTCTGATTTTTATCCCTGTTTGGTAGGTTAGAAAATTTGGAATAGGTTTTGTTGATTTTTTTCAGATTTTGAAGTGGTGAGTGATTTCTTGATTCTATGTTATTTTGGATTGTATGACACTTTGTGATGTTGAGAATCAATTTCATTGTGTTATTTATGTTGTACATTCCCTACTTTTAGTCTGCAATTGAACAAGTCTATGCAATAGGATTGGATTTTTGTGCCAACCATGTTATCCAATCCAGTTTATAATTATTAGACCACTCACAAATATCTAATCACACCGTTGAGGTGTCTCCAAAGAAGGATATGTGTTAGAAATCCAACATGGACAAAAGATATATGTTCTATCAGAAAGGATACCAGAAAGATGTAAAAAAATAAAAATAAAATTAAAAAAAAATATATTAGACGAAAACTGAACTGTATGTTATTTCAGTTAATGAAAACAGAGAATACAAGCTAAGTGTATATAGGCTCTAAAGCCTTCTAAATAGGTTACAGAATTTGGATGGCAAATCTAGCGTGCCATAAGTTGCTAGGTTCAGAAACACTAGTTACAACAGAGCCAGGATTAACAACTATAGTGGTGGTAGAGTAAGACTGAGGAATCTTTGACATGGTTGGAAACGAACTGACTTGAATGCTGTGATTTAGGAAGGAGTGTAGATCGTCAAGTCCAACGATGCCCTAAAGAAGGGATTCATTGGTTGCCTAAGATCTAACAGTACTATAGTGAGGAAGAAAACTCAAAATAAATACCATTATCAAGAGCAAACTTAATCACATTGAGCAAATTTTTGGTAATTGAGGGTCATGCAATAAATTGTGTAAGTATAGAGAGAGATTAGGATTCGTACGATTCTTTAAACAAGAACTGGAACCAAGAACTTCCAGATCTTCACCATTACCAATATAGATTTGATCAGTCTCTTCAAAGTAATTAAATTGCTGATTATTCCAAGACTCACCTGTCATTTGAAAGGAGACTCCTGAATATGATATCCAAGTGGAATTTCCATTTTCTTGTGCTGAAGAATCAGCCACCATAGCACTTGGAATGCCTTGATAAGATTGATTTTGAGATCTTGCAGTAGCAGGATTGACCCATGTGTTTGATCGAGGTGTTGGCTTAGACTGACTAGCAGAATACTGCAGCGGCTGATGTGTTGCTGGATCATATAGAACAAGAGACTCATTTGGTTGGTAGGATGAATCAGGACACTAGAAACAAATATTTGCAGTGTGACCATATTTGAGACAAATTTAACACTGAAAGTTTTCAAATCTGTAGCCACAACCACAACCACTCCGGTCATAAGTAGCCTGATCAGAGACGGCTGGGTGATTAAAATTTCTTTGAATAGTGGTACTGCACATTGCAATCTTGAAGAAGAAGGATTTTCATAGGATTGAGAGTAGTTTTCCGAAGGGGGAAATAGTTTCCTCTGAAAGCAATTACTGCTCGATCCATGAGCAAGGAGAAAAGACTCATCTTCTGTGACTGGAGGCGTTTCAAACGTACTTTCAATTGACAGAAATGACGGGAGCATATTTTTGAGGAAGACCCTCAAGAATGACATCACTTTATTCATCATGCTTGACAGGACAATCAATGCCATCAAGTTCATCAGCAATGGACTTAATTTGTCCCAAGAATTCACATATAGTAGTTGAAAATAAGACTGATTTATTATTCTCTATCATGAAAAATACATTTTCATACTCTCTATTTGTAATAATTTAGTTCTCCTAAAAAGAGAAATAAAAAAACTAAGAAGACTAGGAAAAATAAAATAAAATAAAAGATTATGTATCTATTTCCTCTAATTAGGAAGATTCTAAAGTTATAATCTCAAATTACAACAATAGTTTTGTTTTCAAGGGAGTTGGCTTGAAGATTTGTGCAGAGCTGCCTAGCATGCGCCTTGATTTTTGGAAAGAAATGGCCATGAATTTATTCTCGCACTTGATATGAATGAACAACTCTAACAACTCGAGACAATATTTATTTGGACAGGGTGGATTGAAGCCAAGAAAGCAAGATTTGATCTTGGACTTCCCATTCTTCGTGGGCTGGATCAATAACTCCAGAGGCGTGATTATCATCAGAAAGGAAACACAGAGGAAAACTAGGATTAACAACACACCTGTGAAGTCTGTGTGACTTGATGATAGGTTCAACTTATTGTTTCTAATAGAGATAAATTGGAATCATCAAGTCTATCCGCTATGTAATTCAGACAAAAACTAGGAAGCGGATGGGTGGAATCTTAAATTGACCATTGCGGGTCAAATTCTTGCTCTTCATACCATATCAAAAAAGATTAAGTATATGTTATTTCGCTTAATGAAAACAAGGAATACAAGCTGAGTATATATAGGTTCTAAAGCCTTCTAAACAGATTACAAAAAACAGAATACTAACATCCAGTTGAATGACTGAATGTTTTACATCAATATCTCTAATATGTTCAAATTATAATATATGAGTGAGGATCAACCTTGCAAGCTGGTGTTATGAGATTTAGTTATGTTTAAAATCCACTTTCTACAACAAGTTACTTCTAGAAGAAGATTGGATTTGGACACCATTATCTGGCTTTATGAAGAGCCCTCCTTGTTTATGCTTGTCACCTGATTTCTGATTTGTGTTGTATAATTTGGTCTAGTTGTTGGAATTGCTGGTAGATCGATAACTGAGTATGGCTTTCTGATTGAGTATATAGTTCCTTGAAATGCTAGATCAGTAGACTTTAATGTGAGGGATTTTGACAGAATGATTTGACATGCTTGTGCAATGGGTAAACGGAACCTTCCTCGTAATCCAAGGACTATTCTTGAATCTAACTGATGTATGTCAAAAATTCGGCCATCTTCTTTCTCATTGCATAGCATTATCCCCATTGGAACTGTCAACATTCTATCAAAAGGTACTGCTCAAGCACAAGAGAAAATTTTAGCACAGGTATAAGATTTGCAATACTGTATGGAATCTTGGAATTGAGTGCTGGGCAATTTTGCAGTTAAAGGCTAACACGAGTGTTAGAAGTAGGAATATTTTAGGACATTAGAGCTTTAAAGTTTATTTTCCAAGTAGCCTACATACTTGGTAAGTTGGTATAGCTAGGTTCTCAATGCATCTTAGGCAGTAGTAATATATTAATTGTTCTCTAGTAATTTCTTTCGGCACAAGTTATCTCTGTAATGCTCTTGAATATAAATAAGTCCATTCTGCTGGGTGCAAAATGTACTTAAGTTCAAAAACTATTTGTTTCTCTCTTCTCATGATGAGGATAAAATTAAGTAGTAAAGATGAGAGTGCTGCTGTGGATGAGTGAACATAGTATACTGTGATGTCAACACCAGCATCAGTGTGCACTTGGAACAAATAAACAATGCATTACACAAGATAAGATTAGGAGTAAAGCACTGGAAAGAAAGTTTGTATAAAACATATCCTGGGGAAATAGTTCGGTCTATCCTTAGGTGGTTTGGACTCCTGGAAAGAAGACGTATAGAAGCTTTAGTAAGGAGAGTAGATAAGATGGAATAGGAAGTATAGCCGTACCATGAATTAGTATTAGAGCGTGGATGAGTGTCAATTTTTGCATTACGTGAAAGTCCCTTGTGGTCGTTACGTATCAAATAATTACGGAGGTTCATCATCTATGTTTATTGCTGATTCTACTACACCCTTTTTTCATCAAATTCACGGATTTGTTCATAATTAATGCTTTGGTAATTTTTTAAAATTTTAAAATTTGTTGACTTGGTAATGCTAGTAATAACAGTAATAAAATATGTAAAACATGTTTCAAAGATGAATTATCAAACTTAGAAATAGATGGATGTGTTGCTTCTAGAGGCTGTATTAGTTCTGAACTATCTTGTCGATTGTTACATTACAAGAAAGTCTTTTATGGTCGATTCACGTATCAAGGTGATGGTGATGGATTTCTTTTTCTGCAGTTTGAAAGATCTGCATCAAAAGTGCACAAAGGAGATGGATGATTACGTTGGCTGCATGTACTACCATACAAATGAATTTGACTTGTGTCGCAAAGAGCAGCAAGCATTTGAGAAAAAGTGTTCTTTGGAATGAAACTATGCACAGTTGTCGAAAATAATAATGAAGGCGATTTGGAGTGAGCCAATGCATTTGTTTTCCATAAAATCATTAATCTTTTTTGCTTGTAAGACAGTGTTGGAATATTTGCCATTGACAATGTTCGCCCTCTAAATTTTTCTAGAGAAATTCATGCAACCAGTACAATACCAAACTCTTCAAACATAATAACTGACAAGAATTAATTTCTGTTGGAACATGATTGTAATTTGGTTTGTGTTCAAAATGCATATTTCTGATGCCTTCGTTGTTCCTGGCAACTGAAGTAGGAAGTAAAACATAAGCACCCGAACCGCAAGTGCCACACCAAAATCTGGTAATTGTATGATTTTCATCTATCAAAATTCACTTATGCTAATTGGACAAGTGAAGTTTTTTCTTATTTGCAATGTTGTCCCTGTATATACTAATTTCATCAAATATTCAATGAGATTGTGATGAGATAAACTGGGTATAACATGACAATGAGTAAAGAAATTGTACAAATCCATGTTCATCTAATGCATCAGCTTAATTGTTGTGTTGTTGCTGGTGATGGTGAATATTAGTTGTTTTAAGACTGCTGCAAGTGCTCTTTCCTGAAGACTTTCTTTATGATTGTAACTTACAAAATCATACGTGAGACACATCAATTTTTTTAACGAAACCAAACAACTTTTAGATTTTTAATAAATTTCATTCAAAAGAAAAATGTGCTAGTAATATATGTTGGTATCTTAATATTTTAAAAATGATTTAAGATTCTGTTTGGACATTTTTCTGTACATATTGTTATAAAATAATAAGAAAAAAAATTAAAAATTAGTGCATATGAACTAAACTTAATAATAAATAAACAAGATCTCAAAATGATAAGTTTCAAGTTACAAGTAATAGAATGATTTAGTCTCTCTACCCGTAGAAATTGAGCTTAAAAATAAAGAACATGATACAATAAAATGAAACATCTTACATTCGAAATGTTACACCTTTGTGAATAATAATAATAATAATAATAATAATAATAATAATAATAATAATAATA
>NW_014542027.1:0-1958 GCF_000741045.1 Vigna radiata var. radiata | reverse complement strand
CAAAATTCCAATACTCCTCCTTGACTCAAAGTCAGCATACTTTAAGTCTTTTCGTCCTTGTCCGTATCACCTGAAGTTCCTCTACTTTTGAAAGTCTTGATCACTTTTGGTTTCTTTATCTTTTCATAAAGTGCGTTTAACTCTAAGTTGTCAGCGTCTTTCCCCTTTTCAGTATTGCCTTGTTGCTCCGCATTTTTAGCTTTTGTTCCAGGAAGAGTTGTCTTAAGATGTTTTTCTTCTTCCAATTTTTCTGGTTTAATTTGACTTCCACCAACTTTAACACCCACTAGTTTTACTTTCTTGCCATTTAGAGATTGTATTCTTTTAGGTCTTCCGACACTATGCAGCTTGTTTGTTATTGCTCTCCATTTGTCTTTTGGAAAATGCAANCTCGTTTGTTTTCCATATTGCAAAGTCGCGCGTACGAGTGATTTCTCTTCAATTTCAGGCAACCTTTGTTCCTGCATATTGTCTTCAACCTTGTGCACAACAAATTTCTCTTTATCAATCAAATTCAAGGCGAAGCTCTTGCCTTTCATTTGAACTNTGAACAACTCTTTATTATCCAAATCTTTAATCATGCAGCTTTTATCTTCAAATAAAACTTTATAGCCTTTCTCTAGAAGTTGGCCAACACTCAACAAGTTTTGGTGAATTTCAGGAACATATAAAACATCAGTAATTAACTTCAAACCTGTGCANCCTTTGATCGCGATGGTTCCTTTACCCTTCACTGCTATTTGTGTCCCGTTTCNAATTCTGACATTTGTGTTGTAGGTTGCATCAAGATCTTTGAATAATCCTTTATCGTAAGTCATGTGGTTCGTGCAACCACTATCAATTAGCCAACTTTCTGTTGATCTTGCATTAGCAAAGCAAGAAACAACAAAAAGCATGTCTTCTTCACCATCTTCAACCACAGCTTGTACATTCTCTTGTTTTTCTGATGACTTGCATATTTTCTCCACATGCCCTAATTGTCCACATTTATGGCATTTCACATCTGGCCTCCACCAACATTTTGTATGTGGATGATTATTTTTCTTACAAAAAGGACATGATGGAAAAACATTAGAGGATTTGTTATAATTTTTGTGGTTGGAACTTCCTGACCTTTTTTTCAGTAATTTAGCTGCCAAANCCCCTTCAATATGACCTTNTTCTCTCATGAGTTTTCTTTGTTCTGGAGCCTGAAGTGCTGCCAAAAGTTCTGCCAAGGTAATAGTAGAGAGATCTTTTGAGTTCTCCAAGGAAGTCAATGTGGCTTCATATCTTTCTGGAATTGTTGCAAGTATTTTTTGAACAATTCGAGAGTCAGGAATCTCAGTGCCTAGAAGACGTATTTTGTTTGCAANGCCGAGAAGNTTGTNNGCATAATCTTTGATCGTCTCTGAATCTTTCATCTTCTGCATCTCAAGTTCTCGAACCAGATTCAAAGCTTGCATTCCTTTGACTCTCTCATTGCCTCCATATTCTTCCTTCAAAAACTTCCAGATTTCATGTGNCGTTTTCAACGTCATTATTCTGTTGAAAATGACTGGAGATACAGCTGTGAACAAAATTGATTTGGCTTTAGACTTTCGAAGCCTGCTTTCTTTGTGATTTTTCATTTGAGCAATCGTAGGATTATCTGGCAAGGGAGCCACTTCGTAGTCTTGTTCTACCGCTTCCCATACATCGTTAGCATCTAGATATGCTTCCATTTTGATAGCCCACATTTGATAGTTTTGTCCATCAAATACAGGTATAGAAACCGTAGCAAATGAGGTTTGAGATTCCATTTTATGTGTGGTGGCTATTTTGTGGTTGTAGGTGTTTATGGGTTATATCACACATCCCGTAAGATCCTTTATGCTCTGATACCAATTGTTGGTTTTTAACGTATAAAAGGCAAAAGAATAAAAGGGAAACTGATATCTTTTATTGAGCATTAGCATAAATATTTATACTACATAATT
>NW_014542026.1:0-1955 GCF_000741045.1 Vigna radiata var. radiata | reverse complement strand
CAGTTGCAAATTACACTAAATTTGACCACAATATTCAGCCAATTTTCAGCAGACTTGACAAAAATGTATGAATACTCATTTTAGCACTGAAAGCAAGTTTGTTTAACCCAAATAGACGTGTCTAAGTTGGCAGCAGAGGCTGGAAACGTGTAACTCAAAATTTCACCATGTGAGTTGCTCTTAACAACAAAATTTGAACCATTCACCATGCAAATTTCAGAAACATGATTCAAAATGAACTGCAAAGAGGTATAACAGTTCTAGACAGCTCACTCAAATTGAAGAAAGACTCTAGAAAATATTTGAAGATGTTCAGCAAAGATTAATGTGCCAAACCAGATTTAAAAACCACAAAAAGCAGAGAAAATTTTCCAATCTAGGATGTTGCAGTTCGGACTACTGCAATATGTGTTCTCTGGCAGTGTATACTAATGCTACACTTCNATTGAGTTATGCCAGTTACTGTTCATATGGTAATATAGCATCACCATCACAGAATACACACTTCATTGCTCAGCAGAAAAAAACAAAATCACTTTAACCATAGNATTTCAACAGATTCCGTTTGCTTCAGTGATCAATGCACTGCAATGCAACTTTGAATCATAGAAGCTCTTTAAATCATTGCTCCTTTGTGATTTTTTTTTTTTTAAGAAGACTCAATCAAAGAAATAGCAAGGTTGTGCTAGACCAAATTCTCACTCAGATTTTGACAATCAACAAATCAACACATGACTAAACATGACATATTAAGATCTGAAAATAAAGACTCAATAGCACAGATTTGTCCGATTAAAATGAACAAAATAAAGCAAAGAAAAGCTGGCTTAACAGAAAAACTCAAACGCAACTGGAAATTGAAAGAAATTCAATGGAACAGTACACACATCAACGAAAAACAGAGAAGGAAAGTTGTGACAGTATGGAATTGAAGAAGAAAAACTTAGCTGGACCGTGCTGCAGATCATCCTAGCTCTGAATACCACTTGATACGTTCATGCTATGCCTTGGTGGCCTCATGAGGAGCTGTTCCGTGGTTGATTCTAGATCTGGCAGCAAAGAGAACGTTGCAACGGAAGAGTATGGATGTGGTAGCGGAAGAAGGTGGGTTAGAATGGTTTAATGGAAGGGAGGAGGCTTTGTATGGTGTGGCTACAACTCAGACACCCTCACTCATGGAAGGAAGTTGTAGGGAAGGAACAAAGCACAGAAGGACTCTTGGAAAGGAGAATGACAATGCATTTGAGCATAGTTTTCTTACTATCATCCAAAAGTATCATACAAGTGCTGCCATGGTGGGTTTTATAGATGAACCCCCTTGGCCATGTGCATACAATTCATGATCCGTGAAGAGTGGATCAGTTGCCACGTATTTAGTCATGTGCAGCAGGTGCTGGCCTTCTAGAAGGCTTAT
The DNA here is from genome assembly GCF_000741045.1 of Vigna radiata var. radiata. Lineage (NCBI taxonomy): Eukaryota > Viridiplantae > Streptophyta > Magnoliopsida > Fabales > Fabaceae > Vigna > Vigna radiata. The sequence goes on along the minus strand of NW_014542026.1, from coordinate 541 downwards.
TTACAATGTGATAAAAATCAATTAAACATGTGGCCACGTGATGGATTGGAAGACTTCATGTTGCAAACCCTTCATCACTAAGCTCACCCCCCTTCCCTTGGTCGAAAGGACTCTTTTACCCTTCTCCTTGGGTTGGGTTGTTGGTCTTTATTTATTAGGCTTAGACCCTCTTGTATCATCCCCTTCCCCTTGGAAAGGATTTGTCCTCAAATCTGATGGTTCGCCTGAGGACTTATTTTTGTAGACTTTACTAGAATTTCCGCCAGGGTCAAATATCCACCTGCAATAAGCATTAAACATATCACTAATTAGTTTTCTATGACCCAACAGAATATATACATGTATAGAAGAAGGTTTCTTAATTTTAAAATGTTCAAATTTAATACTATGAAGAAACCTTTCTTCTTTTGAAATTTTATTTGTTTCTTGAGTTAGTGGTACCCATAAAAGTATCCCTAACCCAAGTTGTGAATTGCCATGTATTGAGGGTTTTATTTTTAAAGATGGCATGGCAAATTCTTGGAGAGAAAAGTGATATTTT
>NW_014542025.1:0-6954 GCF_000741045.1 Vigna radiata var. radiata | reverse complement strand
ATCTTTGAAGAGTTGATTGTTCAATATTAGACTCAACATCTTCGACCTCATTTTCAATAATATTGTGATCATTGAAAATTTCAGTAATAATATCAAACTTTTCAAGAAAATCATTGTTCAAGTTGACTTAATCATTAGAATAAACAAATAAAAGAAGAATTGAAGAAATTGATTTCCCATAAGAATGTGTATGAAGAAATTGATACTTATAAAAGACAACACTTCGAAAATCATTGGTACTATGAGACTCAATACCTCAAACAATACATCATTTAGTTTTGAGTTTAGAATCAAGAAAAATTTCAGCATTAGCACGAGGGTAAAGTTTCTTTCTATTCGTAGTGATAGAAGACGTGTAACATAAACATCTAACAACACAAATTTAAGTCAAATCAACACTTTTATCAAATGAATTGCAAAATTAAAAGCATATTTCCAAAATTTAATAGAAAGATTAAATTTAAAGATTAAGCCATGTAACATTTAAAATATGTGCCATTTTTCTCAATAACTTCAATGAAACTTGTTTGGTGTGTAATGCCCTCAAAATTAAAATAAATTTTCATATCACACCATCAAAATTTATGACTAAAATATTTCCAAATTAAATTTTTATAAAGGCAATGAAATTAACTAAGTGTGACTAGTTTCAATCTTATTTTTTGCATTTTTTGCAAAAAATGTCAAGTATATAGAGTATGATCATCAACTATAGTAAAAAAAAAAAAATATGTATCAACGTTCAGAGGAAAATTTGAACACAGATCCCAAATATCAAAAAGAGTTGAATTAAAAGATTCAAATACATGAGAAATGTCATATTTATATGTCTTAGTGAACAATATATAAGGATGTTTATGTTTCATAATTGTAAGTCTGTCATTAGAAAGATGTCTAAGTTGAATATGTCATTTACAAAATTACAATGAAGAACAACACAATTTAATTTGGCATAATGTATAGAAGTTTTAAACATATATAAAGATCAACATTATTGTCTCCTAAAACAATCATCTCTTTGGTTTTCTATGCTAGATAACATATAAATCAGAATTAAGATAATCGTACTTCAAAACAGAAACCAGTTTACAAATAGAAATTAAGTTATATGCAAAACTAGAAATATACAAGACATCTTTAATTGAGAAAGTAATTAAACTTGATTGTGCCAACGTAAGTAACCATAACCTTAGACAAACTAACAACTATATATCGTATTTGCTTATAAAAAAAAAAAACAATCAAAAGAGAGGAAGATGTATGATCAATGGTGCCTTAATCAATGATACAGGTGGTTAGAGATTTTTTTTTTTTTTGATGAAATTAATAGACGTAAAAAAACTTACCTTTGTGGGTACTAAAATATTTGATGAAACGAACTTGATTAACAACAGATGGACTTCTTTTTATTGTCATTATTAGATTGCTGGCAACAAGGTGTCAATATTATTGTTGAATCAACCAAACATCTTGGTCTCCAGAATTATGTAAAAATTTTAATTTTGTCTCTTGTTTGGTGTTTAAATTGATAATAAAATTGTTTTCGCTAGAATGTGTGTAAACCTTTCTATTGGTTGTATTTCTAGTGTTTATACTTTAAGTTTGAAGGAAAACATGTTTGTTATAGAACACAAATTCTATATGGTCATTTCTTCTATAATGACAAGTCATAACAATAATAGCATTACTTTTAGTTTCTCGTCGAGAGAAAAAAACTATTTCGAGTCACTTGTCTTTTTTCTGAGTTACACAGAAAAATATTTCTATATTGGAGGAAAATGATCCATAAGAAGAACATGTGACCTAATATTATTATAATGTTTATTACACCCTCTCTAAAATTGCATGGCATGATCTTCAACCTTTTGTGTGATAAAAAAGATAACATTGTAAGAAGATTTTGTAGAAAAACTACAAGAAGTTTCAGGAGGTTCAAAGTTGTGAAGTTCATCCTAAATAACCTTTAGTTTGTGAAATTTAATTACAGTTAGTTCTCCTTGTTTAAGAGATGAGAGCCTCCATTTATAGTTTTGAAATATTCGAAAGATCTCCCCGAAAAGAATATGGATTTCAATCTTTTCAGCTTTATCTATCCATAAGGTGCTTTGTCTTATAGGAGAGACACCAAAAGCACAAGCCATGTTCTAGATTTGATATGAACTTTTTTAACAGATTTGGCAACAATTTCATCTATGAATTCAAATTTTGTTATTAATGCTTAAAGCTATAATAATATATCTACTCCAGGAATGATATATTTATTAGAATTAAGAATAGAATAAACAAGAACAGAGGTTAGATTTTCACCTTGATGAAGGTAAATAAAGCTATTAACAGAAAAAGAATGCAAAAATTCACTCATGAAGAAGAAAGAATAAAAAGAAAAAAAGAAAAATAAAGAATAGAAAAAAAATAAAAAGTAAAAAAATATCATAGACATGCAATAGTGCTCTTAAAGAAGAATTATAATACCTTAATAAGTTTTATGACATCTTTGCAAATACATAAATACATAACATGGTTGCAACTCATCAAGTTGTTATTCGAACACACTAAAAATAACTTTAAAACCTATAAAAGAAAGAGCAGAGAAATTAAAAAGAACTTAAAAACGTATAAAAGTGTTCTTTATTGAAAGAAAACACTAGATAATCGAGCAAACAAATGGCTAAACACATCATCCAGAAAATAAATTTTCTCCTAAATTTAGATGATTATATATTTCAATTTTAATTATATTATATTATATACATATGTATATATTTTGTTATCATATTTTAAAATTTTCTACAATAGTGGTTAAAAAGTTAATTATAAAAGTTTTATATTAATTTTAATTCATTAATTCATTTAGACATCTTTTAAGAATAAATTGATTTGTAATATATATATATATATATATATATATATATATATATATATATATATAATTAGAGATTAATATAAATATTAATTTTTTAGTAGTTATTTTGTAGTTAATATAAAAATTAATCTGCACTCTAGCTTACAAAATAATTATGATTCTTTATTTATAATAAAAATTATTTTAGATAAAAAATTTAATTTATATATTAGTATTCAAAATTAATCACAAAAGTGATTAATTATTTTTATCTCCAAATTTTATTTAATAATTTATATTTTTTAGTCAATTATTATATAATAATGGAAACATTAGTGTTTACTTTTTTGTGTCTAAAACTAATAAAATTATAATTATAAAAATAAATATAAGTATAAATTATTTTATTTATTTTGTAGATAATTATTATTTTTATAAAATTATTATCAACGACACCAGCATAAACTCAAAACACATTCAGTATGTCAGTTCCATTATTTTATTAGGAAAAAGTTTTCTAAATAACAATTTTTTTTAATAATTTTTTTATAACATATACGTTGTAATTTTTTATTATTTTATTTTAAATATAAATTCAAATAAACCAATAAAATAATGATACATGTATTATTATAAAAAAATTGTTAAAATCAGTTATCATATGAAGATACATTTTATTATTATTCTGTCAAAGGAGTACATTTAGTTGAATTTTGAAATCAAATGCTTTGTCGTGGTTATAAATTCAAATGTTGCCAAATCCGATGACATTTTGAGTGTGTAACCCATTTTGGAAAAGGTTGCTCTGATGCAAATTCAAATCTTCTTTATTTCTTTGAATATTCAATGTTGAAAATTTTGACTTACTTTTACTGCATGTTTATTATGTGAGAACTTTTACTATGTGAGAACTTTTACTGAAAATCACATAAAAGTTAAAGCTGAAGAAAACTTTTTGTTCCTAAGAAAACAACTCTTACTACTTTATGCTATACCAACATAAGGTTAGTTGTTGAAGGGTATGCATACTACACCTTACCTTGGTAAAGTTATCCATTTAACCACAAAAACCAAATCAATACAAAAAACAACAAAACTCAGAAGGCTTTAAAAGATGACATTTAACCAACAATGCTTGTAGTTTCAAACAAAACGTTCATAACTGCTGACAATAAACTTCAGTAACAGAGATATCCAGAATATAGAAAAGAAAATTATTGTCGACTCATAATGTTTCTCACATCTGTCAGAGACGAAGATAGAAAAAAAGTCACAGACAAGAGAGGAACTGTGTTCATTTGTTTTATCAATAGATATTACTTTCCATATCTAGTTTTATTTTTCCTATTTTTGCATTATGCTTTCTATGAGTTCAATCATATTTCAATCATCATAGACATTGAAGAATGTTGAAGAAAGTGCGAAAATAAAAACAAAATTATAAATATAGAATTTAATTTTCATAAATACATGTCTCCATTACGTTCAAACCCAAAATTCAATAATTATATAATATATATTATAATTAAGTAAAAATGTAATCTCTTAATAAAATAATAAAAATAAAGATATTACGAACATGATAAGAAAACTAAAATTGTAAAATAATAGTGTACGGTATGGGACGAGCGGTTACGAAGAATAACCGATCAGTTATGACTATGCAGGGCCACAAGTGGGCCATCTCTTATCATTGGGCTTGTAGTCCACCAATTTAAAAGGTATCCTATTAAAGATATTGAGAATCAAATAATATCTGATAAAGGATATCGGTAAAGCTAAAGTTGTTTATGAGTAACCAAGTAAATTTGTTTATATTTTATTCTGTTTATATTCTATTGGGATTATATCATTTCAAGGTGTATAAATAGAGAGGCGGAGCCACAAGTCAGGTAACTTTCAATCATCTTCCAATCATATTCAACTCATATTCTCAAATATTCAAATAGTGAAAATCCTTCACTAAATATTCAATCAAGAGCCGAGACTCTTCAATACACGTCTGACTTGGGCGTCGGAGTGCTATTGCAGGTACCTTCCCCTCCGGTCAAAACTTGAAGATCACCGAACGAGCGCTCGGTATCAACATCGAAATACGAATATTTTATATGAAAATAAAATAATAAAATATCTGCCGAAATATTAATTTTACTATAAACCACAACAAAATCTAAATATTTATGAGTGAAATATATGATAACCGAAATATATAACCCATATACGTGACATATGAGGTATTAAAAATACGTGTAATATTAAAGATATATATGCGCTGACGCGCATCACAAAATATAAATATTACGTGTTGTTGCAATTTTTATGGTATAAAAAAATGTAAATTTTCTAGTGATTTGTATGATATATTATATAATATAACATATAACTACAGATATAGTGATGTAATGGTTATGACCGAAAAAATCTGCTATCATAATTGAATATTATTCAAAGTTAATTTTGTTATCACTACATAATTCAAGTCAAGATTTATTTACTCCAAGATTTGTTTACCTATATCATAACCGATTTTACTTATACTTATAGATATATTTATATATCCAACCTGATTTCATGAATTGAAGATTGGTATCTTCTTATATATATATATATATATATATATATATATATATATATATATATATATATATATATATATATATATATATATATATATATATATATAATGTTATGAATCCAAAAAACTTTCTCACAACGAATTGGATACGTAATAAAAAACCTGCACCTTTTTCATTTGCATTCCTTTCACAAAGATTCAAACTACCATCAAATCCATTTAATGGGCTGATCATTTCGCTTTTTTAGATCTTCCTGCAATTTTTATAGGATAATGATATTTAAACAACATTTTTTTGACAATATTTGAACATTGATTACGTGTCAATATGTGATTAGTAAAAATTTACTCCACAATCAATAATAATAATCATAAACATTATTGTGGAGTAAATTTTTACTAATCACATATTGACACGTAATCAATGTTCAAATGTTGTCAAAAAAATGTTATCTAAATATCATTATCCATTTTTATATCTTCGTTCGATACTGACATTGCAGCTTTTGCAACTGCTTCTACCCACTAACCAATTTTAAAGTGCAGTAATACGTAAAAAAACTGAAAAATTTTCATCGATAAAAAGACATAACTTTTCCTCACATTCTCGACCAAGGCTTTCTTCGCACTCTGAACTTGCTATCCAAAGTAGACATCGATTCAATCGTTCCTCCATCGCCATGGCTCATTAATGTCGCGACATATAGAACAGAACCATACACGAAGAAAGTCGCGTCTTCCTTTGGGTTATTCAAGAATGAAGAAAGAATATACTCATCTGTGCTTTGTAGTTAAATTTTATGTGTTTACCAAGACCTATGTGTGAAACCTACCCAGTTTCAAATGCAAGACCACCGCCTCAAACGACAACACTCGGCAGCGACAGACGAAACCGTGCTAAAATCCTTGAGTTAAGAGAGTTATTTTAACATTCAAAGTTCAAGCACAAACTCTCTTTTTAACCAATCTCACTCATTCCCAACTTCTTTCTTTCTTTTTTTTCTCTTGAACAGTCACATAATGCTCCTCAAGTTTCTTGGAAAGGAACCTATGAGAATAGAATCTTATTGGCCTCTCTAGCTCTTTCCTCTTATTCCCAACAATCTTCACCCTCATTGAAGATGACGACATCCTTGAGTGGAGATCCTCTATGATACGGGACGCCTTGAGGAGCTGACCGATTAGCACAACGCAAAAGCAGGTAAAGCTCCTCCAAGCTTCTCCGACGAGAGAAATATGCAGCGGAATATAATATGAGGGAACAATTGACAGAGTGATCGAGATAGATGCATAACAGAGAAGAACAAATCATATTTGAGAAAGGAATTTCAGATATTTGTAACCTAGACCGGCGAAACCCTAGAAAGGGAGGAAACTTGATTTGGACCGATTAAACGGTGGAAATGGTGTTTTAATCGGTGGAGATGGAAGATCGAAGGTTGGAATGGTGTTTAATCGGTCTAAAAACCGAATCAATCGGTAGAAATGGACGGATATGATGAATGAAGGTTTTAATCGGTAGAAAACCTAGCAAAAT
>NW_014542024.1:0-6985 GCF_000741045.1 Vigna radiata var. radiata | reverse complement strand
AATAAAATGAAGGGTTTGTTGGGTACAAACAAAGTCTCACATCTGAAAAAAATAAGAGATGGACATGGGTTTATATACACTTAAGATATCTTTATTAGAGACCTTTTAGAGTGGTGCCAAAAGTAAATTCGTGAAAGCTTGACCTAAAGCAGACAATATCTTATCAAATATGGAGACTTATGTATATCTGTGAGTGTGGAACCCTTCCCTATAAGATTATATGTATCATTGTTTTAAAATAGATATCTTAAATCGTATCTTTATAATTTACAAATTTACCAAATAAAAACTAATTTTATGAGAGAATTAAAGTAATTCTATGTTCAACATATTATATCTATACTCTATTGATATAATTTATTTTAGTCTAATAATAATATCTATTAGTATTTTAAATTAAATAAAAAAATATTAATATTTTCGGTGATCAATTAATTGTTTTAACTTTATATTAATATAGAAAAGGTATTTCAATCCATGTGTGATCATTAAAGGCTACTAAATTCATGAACCAATTAGGAAAAAACATCTATCTACTGCTAAAATGGTTGAACATTAATCAAATGAAGCATATGAATGAGATGAAAAAGTTTATGGACAGAAAACAACATAATTCCACAATCATAAAGACTAAACTACTGCATTTGAAACAATATACCAAGCCTTAACTATTTTGACGTACATATTGATGAAAATGAACAACTTTATAGGAAGGTATAGTTAAGAATAAAAAATTGTCCAAGCATATATGTGGTCCAATAACAAAGTCCAAGAAATAGTGTCGTATTAGGTGTAATAGCATTTACAAATGTTAATAAACATAGATGTATATAAGAAGAATTTTCTGATGGATATGGTGCATATATTTAAGTATCAGAACAGCAAATATTTCTAGAAACTTTTTCTTAACCAATCGAGTACTATCTCAACTTTTCATAACCAAGCATCTTCTTCTGAATTTATATAATTTCGGAAAGGATAATGATATATAGACAACATTTTTTAACAACATTTGAATATCATCATACGTGTCATTGTGTGATTGGTCCAAATGACACAATGACATTACCATAGACCAATCACACAATGACATGTATGATGATGTTGAAATGTTGTCAAAAAAATATTATCTAAGTATTTTTATCCTTTGAGAAAAGTTTCTTAAACTGAACCTAAACCTTGCTAGCAATATCCACTTATCCAAAACCATACTACACTCTTGACACCTTTCACTTTTGCATAAATCTTGCAACCACATTGAAGCATATATGTTATTCTCCAATCATATTATAAATTCTTTTTATTTTTTAATAAATATTTAAATTTATTAAAGACTTAAATATTAATTAAATGCTAATTTAGTTTCTATTTTTCATTAACTTTATTTAATGTAGTCTTTTTTTGTCAATAAAGTTTTAATTTTTCTTAATTTAATCATTTTTGCTAACTTTCTTTGAATAGTTAGCAACATGTGAACAGGTATAACACATGCATTCACATATTTTTATTTTTTTAATTCTTTACTTTTTCTTAATTTAAAAATAATTCACGTGTTAAGTCAACATCATACTAACGTAACATTAACAGTGTTATATGTAAGTGACAGTGTCACATGTGAGTTATAGTGTCACATGTTAGTATCAATACTAAATGTTAATATTTATCAATATTCAATTCAATCCTTATATTTTGATTCAATTAAGTTTAATTTTTTTTACATGAAGCAATTTTGTAACTCTTCAAATCGAAACAAAATTTATTTTTTATATAAATATTATAATGATATTTTTATTAAAATTCATTATATTATTATAATATAATTAATAAATTTATGTAATTTATGTTAAAAAATAGGGTTAGTTAGTTTAAAATTAGAAGGAAAATACTTCATTATTTTTAAATAAACTCTAATCTTATATTTTACATTTAACAAAAATCAATAATAATTATATTCCAATAATATAATTAGAGTTAGTTTAAAAATAATTTTAAAATTATTAAATAAATATATGAATTTTAATAAATTAAATTTGATCTCAATTTGAAAAGAGTAAAATTGTTCAATTTAAAAAAAAAATTAAAATAGAATTGAATGAAAATAATAAATTTAGAAATAAAGTAAAATATGTTAAAATTAGACATTTACATGTCACTCTCAAGTAATTTTCTTAATAAATATATGTCATTTGGTTATTTTAATTTATCGAGAGACCAAATTAAAATATTAAAAACTTAAAAAAAAAGTAATTATCAAAAATTACACGAAGGAATCACAGTTTCTATCTGTGAACGTGCTCGTCATTTTGTTTTTTTTTTTTCTTTATTCCTATCAGAAAAAAAAAATCACAATAAAACTTTATAGGAAGAAAAAAATTTATAAATCTAACATATATGAGAGCTAGCAATGCTATCCTGTTAAAGTGTAGAAAAAAATCTTAGTCTATATTATGATAGCAGGCATAGATAACAACAGCAATATCCCTTCATCGCATTAGTGTTAAACTTTTAATTACTGTAAAGCTTTTTCTTTGTAAATTAAGCTTATTATACCAAAAAATTTCAATTAATAATTCATATTTTTCTCTTCATAAAAATTATTAATATAAAATATATGAATACTGTCGAGTTCTTTATTATTTTCCTGTAACTGACAATTAGTTGATTAGAAAATTTATTCCATTTTACCTATTCTAATTATTCTGACTCCATTTCTATTCTGTATAAGATAATAACTATTGAAACTAAATTCCAATAAAACTTATAAATGTACATAAAAACTCACAAATTTAATTTAGTGAATTGTTGTTTGAGACACAAACTCTCCAACCACATATTTCTTACGATTTTACTGCGGTTTGAATAGTATAGCTCGTTATTAATTAGCTTCATAAATTGACGAAATAAATTTCACTGGAAAGGAAGATATTTTTCCAGCTAAAGATATCTACTATCGTTCTTCAACTTAAATATATTTTTAAAACTTTTCATATCCTAACATAAATACAAGAGTAAACACATTTTATTTTATGTATTTGTTATGACCTGAAACTCAATGAATTAGTAATATTTCTTAGAATTTATTTCGTGTTATATACAGTCTAATAATGGTTTATATTATTATTAATTTAAACTGAATTTATTATAAATTTTAACAATTTTCTCATGAGTGGGAAAATAATTATTTATATTTCACTTAGATGAAAACTTAATACCCTAGTAAAAGAATATAATAAAAGTAAATAAATAACAGTGTCGTACTTGAACAGATGGTTTCAGAAAATTTCATCACACTGATAAAAATTAAAGAAGCAGTAAATACGAAAATTTATATCGAATTAAAATCTTACTGACAACTCGCCTAAATAATTCATGTTGATTAACAGATATGGTCCTCAGCTTTTATCCTTACCATCGAAACACCTATTTTTTCTTCATTATTATTTGAAAAGAATAAATATGACAAATAATATATTTTTGAAAAATTCTATCACTTTGTTTTTACTTTTCTTTTACATCTTAACGTTATACAAACTAAAGTGGAGATTGAATCTTAGTATATTGGTAAAATTGCTTATATTATTTATAGTTGGATCATGACGAAACAGGAACGCTGTTCAAACGGGATATTCAAGGAATTTAAAACATGTCTACACTAATTAATCAGTAGATTTATATTATAATGGACTCTATATTGTATTTTGTTGATGGTAAATAAAATTGTACATGCAGATATTATTTTTAAGAATCTAGAAAAAGAGTATTAGATTAATAGGTGTATCAAAATAATGAGACCAATTATTTTATTTTTAAATAATCTTATAATATAAATAAAATTTTATAAACGTGTTTCATTAATTTAAGAGCATTTTATCTCTCTAAAATACTATTATCTTTTCTCTATTATTTCTCATTTTTGGCTGTCGGTTTGACGATAAGGAGGTACTCAGGCAATCACGGCATCAAGAGCTACATATCTGATCGATTAATTGGACGAATCGAGCATGTAAGTGGTTAACCCATTCTTGAGTGTCTAGGGTTCTTGATCATGCAAATTGGTATTGTTTGCATGGATCAAGGGTTCATTTCTTCCAAATTCTAGCTCAATTTAAGTTCTAAGGTTGGTTTTCCATCACCAATCGGTGATTTGTAGGGTTTTCTATAGTTAATTTGCGGTGCAAGCAAATAGTCGAAGTTCTTTGAGCTGTACTGTTGATCAGAGGTAAGGGAAGTTGGATTTTCTTTCCATTTTTTGAATAATTTCAAACTTGTGTGAAGAGTATGTTAGTATTAGAAACATTGAGCTGAAACTTTGATTTTTACGTTAGAATTCATGTGTGCAATGTGGTTGTTTTGAGTGTGCATGTATGAATTGTGAAAATGTACTAAATTGGATGATGTTTGGCCTATGATTGATTTTAGTTTAAATTGAAATCTATGATAAGAATTTGTAGTCATGAGAAGAGTGTTGTATCTTTGATTTTTGGGCTAGTTTTAAGGAAGTGAGGTAGTGAAAATGAGAACTAGAGGTTAGATGCTCAATTGGTCATTTGGAGTAGCTTTGGTAAGTCAAATGTGACTTGCTTGAGTCCTTAAACTTGTAAAATGTGTCAAAAGTGGTAGATTGAGTTTTGGGTCTCTAGGTTGAGAAATTTGGAGTTTTGAAGAGGGAATTGGTTCATAATCACTTTATATTGATGTTAGTAAGGTTTAGGAACACTTAGTCAACTCTAATTAGGTATATAACTCAAATTAGGATGCTTAGAAGTTGGGAAAAATAATTAGAATTGGTAAACTTGAGTTGAGTTGCATAATTCTATAGAATTCGTGCTATAGAATTATGTAGACTCAGTGAGCGAATGGATTCGCACAATGAGTGGTCAAGGTGAATGCTCTCTGTCTGAGCAATTCACACAACAAGATGGTACGCTATGCAAATGCTTATGGGGGTTTCTCTCTGTATGAGTGTTGAGTGCAAAACCAACGACAATGCACCGATCGTAGCGTAACAAGTGATAAATATCGTTATCTCCCAAGGGACTTGTGCAACACATGAAAATTCTTCCTTTTACAACTCAATTAGACATCAAAATACACAAAACAACACAAGAAACTCTTTTTGCTATTTTATCAAACAGTTGGTGTGCCAGAAATTTATATTTAAAAGAAACTTCGTTGGAATTGGGTTTCATGAATCATATGAATATAAAACTTTGTTCAATATTTCATTATTTCATTCAAACATTCACATCAAGGCATACTAGTCCTAAACCCTTAGCAACTAGTTCTAAATTAATATATCAAACTACTAATCCCTTAGTTAATTTAACATACAATTTGCATTAAGTCTGATGCCAAGAATGACCAAGTTATTGAGTCTATCTCTAGATCCCAAATCACTTAGGTGCTCTATCTATGTCCATGTTCAAAATTACTTTCCAATAATCAGAGACATTCAAATAACATTATATTTCCATACAGTAATAGTAAATTCAAGAAAGAACATATGAACGAACAAAGATATATTGAATAGGAAAATTACATCACAGTGAGTTCATTACATCCAATTCCAACGAAAGAAAAACTACTCCTAGTCATCTAAACGTACACATTTGAAGCAATCCCTTGCAAAAATGGTGTCTTGATGTCTTGAAGTAGTCGCCTAAAGTTTTTGAGATGTTTTCGTTTCTTTCATTTGTCCGAAACTTCTGTAAGGAGTTCGATCTTTCTGTCTATTTCCCACTTTAAAAGCCAAAGAAAATAACTAATTCGCTAAGCGCATAGATCTTGTGCGCTAAGCAAATATTCAACTTCAATTCTTTAACTTGGCGTTTATTCGCTCAACGAATTGTTTTGATGCGTTAAGCGAATAAAACTCTTTTTAGCTGAGCGATTTAATTTTGACTTAGCGAGAAACATCTGATAACATTGTACAATTGCCTAAACAACTTTCCTACTTCCTATTACAACTTTTCAATGAGGAAAACACATTATTTCATGAATAAATACGAATTTGAGCTAATTAATAAGTCTGAAAACATGTATTTTTTCATACTTATCACTGAGAAACTCGCACACCGAAAGGGTGCGTTGGGTGAATGGTTTTAGAGGGTTGCTATCTGTCTGATGATTCGCACAACAAATCTGTGCGCTTAGCGTCTGATTGGGATCTGGGAGAACTGCCAGATTTATTCGAATAGCGAAGGGGTGTGCACAACGAGTGTTTGGTCTCTGTTTGAGGCTTTCGCATAGCGAATTGGGGCGCTATGCGAGGGGTTGAGGTCTAGTATCACTGGAAGTTTATTCGCACAACGAGATGAGTCATTGTGCGAGAAACCTTTGGACTCGTTATGCGAGAGTGTGCGCTGAGCGGATGGTCCTGGTTTAGTTTCCTCTTTCTTAATTCTTCTTGTTTCATTTAAATGATGTGGTGGACTATTTTGGTTGATGTATGAACGTTTATTGAATCATATGAGTATTTAAGGTTGGAATTATGAATTCAAAGAAACTAAAGTATGATTTCAAAGTGGAATCTCTTGGTGAGATATAAGTGTGTTTGTAATGAATATAGGGAGCTTAATATTGGGGCTTATCCAACCCTATAATGATCTTTCATTCTCACATAAAGAGGATTGACTCATGTGGTGAGAATAGTAGGAGGTCCTAGTGTAGACGCTACTTGGAGTTCTATTGTATCGTAATGACTTTGCAAAGCAGTAGGGAGAAACTCATGGCAATAACTTTGCAAAGCAGTAGAGACCACCATAAATGCACAACCCGTCATAGTTCAGTATTCATTCTAAGTCCAGACAATCTAGTCTAGGTCATAACATGTTAAGATGTTTGAACTGCTTAAGTTATCATATATATATATATATATATATATATATATTCTATGTTATGTAATTATAAGAATGCTTTTATAACCTATTTTATAATTACATAACTTTTTAGTAGTTCGATTTACATTGAAATTAATTTACATTTC
>NW_014542023.1:16650-17262 GCF_000741045.1 Vigna radiata var. radiata | reverse complement strand
CTTTAGTGGTAGAACAGTGCACTACTACATTATAGTCCCAAATTTGATTCTAAGAAGGTACTGAAGAAAGCAACTGTAATGGGGGTCCATCTTTTTCCTGATTCCATATGAGCACCATCATAACTATTGTCCTTTAATTTTCATCACTAACTTAACAACCTTANCACGTTCAACATTTAGAAGTTATGTTACATCTTATCACTAACAATTGAATTATTGGGGAAAGAACACTGTCACATTTTNTTCAATAATTTCAATTAGAGCTGGTAAAGGTACGCAGGGTAGATATGGACAATTCAACTTATTTCATGACATTAACCACTGAACAACATTGAAGAAACCTTTCATTGCTTAGTAATGGGTTGNNCGGTGCAATAATGAGCCTTAACTATCAGCACATTCATTTAGCACAGCTTGTTTGCATAATATAATAATATGTACTTAAATTCATCGCATCTTATTGCATAATATCATATTGTTTCATATCATNGTAATTTTAACTAGAAGCTNATACGAAAACTAAAACACCAACAATATATACGATTCATAGGNAGAACATATACCATAAAGGCAGAACAAAGATAGACAAATGCACATACCACTTACAATCTT
>NW_014542023.1:11693-12974 GCF_000741045.1 Vigna radiata var. radiata | reverse complement strand
AATTTCTTTAATTCACTAACAAATTCAACTAATTTCTTTAATTTCTAACAAATTCAATGCATTTCTTTAATTCACTAAAAAATTCAACGAATTTCTTTAATTCACTAACAAATTCAACGAATTTCTTTAACTCACTAATAAATTCGAAGAATTTCTTTAATTCACTAAAAAATTCAACGAATTTCTTTAATTTAATAACAAATTCAACGCATTTCGTTAATTCACTAATGATGAAGGTTGAAAAACAATTATTTTCACATGTCAATTGGGCGGTTTAAGTGTGCTGCCCGGCGGTGACTCGCTGGACTTGGGCCCATTTTCTGACGTATTCCTCACCTATATATACCCCTATTGCGATTTCAGAATCATTCTTTTGACAGGGGAGAACGACCATACCTAATTGTGCTCTCTAGGGAGGATCTCTTGGATGCTTAGGCTCCTTTTCATCTTTTCTAGGGTTTGCTTTCCCATTCTTCTTCCATTTTTCATCTAGTTTCACCATGACTATGGTGAAGTAAACCCTATTGTTGTTGGGGAAAACAATGAAATCTTTTGATACTCTCTCTTATTGAATCTCTTGATTATTTATATGGTCTCCATATGTTTTGATTTTTAATTGTTGGGTTATCATCTATGCTTAAAGCTTTCATCGTTTAACTC
This sequence comes from Vigna radiata var. radiata, assembly GCF_000741045.1. NCBI lineage: Eukaryota > Viridiplantae > Streptophyta > Magnoliopsida > Fabales > Fabaceae > Vigna > Vigna radiata. Next base: position 12,314 of record NW_014542023.1, on the reverse strand, counting down.
ATTCGGTGTATTGATGTTTGTCTTTATTGATATGGGGACGTACACTAATGACATGAACTAGTGAGTAATCTCTTGATATTGCAATATCACCTAGGGATAGTGATAGGACGATCAATTGCGCTAACTTCTGTTTATAATGCGGTATTAATTACTAGGGGAGCTAGGGATAGCAAGCCAGTAGTTAATATTAGACCCTTTTCGCCGAGGGATCAGGTTAAGGGGAGGCTAAGAAAGTCGCATAACGATTGAATCAATCAACTAATATTCAAGGTCGTATATAAGAGAGAGTGGAATAGATGAAATTGTTAGTACCCAACAACATCCATTCATCCATTGTTTTCGTTTGTCAATTGAATCAACTTTATTTTGCATGTTAATATTTTTATCCACAAATCCAATTTATTAATTTTTATTTCTCAAGTCTTATTATTTTAGTTCGCACGAACGAGGAAGCCATACGAGTCTCTTGGGAAAACGATACTTGGTCTTACCATTTATATTACTTGTACGATTTGGTACACTTGCCAATTTGTCAACAAGTTTTTGGCGCCGTTGTCGGGGACTCGAGGTTTATTCATCTAGTAGTGTGAATTGATTGAATTTGACTTGATTGTAATTATT
>NW_014542023.1:0-2863 GCF_000741045.1 Vigna radiata var. radiata | reverse complement strand
TGCAACACAATGAAGATAGCTGGAGTGACGAACGACAGAGTCAAACTTAGCTTGTTTCCTTTCTCGCTTGGAGGAAACGCAAAAGACTGGTTGAATTCTTTCCCGGAGGGAACATTTAGGACGTGGGAAGCGGTGGTCCAACAATTTATTACTAAATTCTTCCCACCTCCAAAGATCAATCAAGGGAAGTTGGACATCTCTTCATTCAAACTAGGGATGGAGGAATTACTTGGGCAAGCATGGGATAGATTCAAAGGATTATTGAGAGCAACCCCAGTTCATGGGTTTGATAAAGCTTCATACTTGCTTGCGTTCCTCGGAGGTTTGCATGCTCAGTCTAAAATGATGATAGATGCCTCAGCTGGAGGCAATATTAATAGAAAAACAGAAGATGAGGCATACAACTTAATTGAAGAGATGGCTCTAAATGAAGTGTTGCAAACTGAGAGGGGCACGCAAAAAGGAGGACTTCTACATCTTCCCACTGAAGACGCAGCAGTAGCACAAAGTCACCTCCTCAGTCAGAAATCAGGAAAGTTACTAAAGGTGGTCTCTGAACTTCCTCAGGGGCTCAGAAATGTTTCCCAGGCACAACAACTTTGCGAATTATGTGGTGGTGACCATATTAATGGTCAATGTGCTTTCACAGAAGAGATGCAGCAAGACATGAATTATATGGGTGCCCAATTTCAGTATAAACAGGGAGGTTTCAACCAAGGTAACTCTAACCAAGGTTGGAAAAATCATCCAAGTATTGGGCAAAGCCAAAATGCCTCTTCTGGACAAGGAGGAAACTTCAGGCAGCACCAACCATTACCTCTGTGGCAGCAAGTGAGTAATTTGACTAAGTCTGTCAGGGCCTTGAGTAATCGATTTGATGACTTCTATAAAAGATAGAGCAGCAAGTAAATAACAATCAGGCCAACTTTAAATCACTGGAGTCACAAATTGGGCAGCTGGCAACAAGGATAGAGATTATAGAGAAAAACCAGTTTAGGGCTAGTAGTGAGGCTAACCCTAAGAGGGAATGCAAGATTATTACAAGCCAGAGTGGCTGGGACGTAGACAGTCAGGATGGTTGGGAGGAAGATATTGAACCATTCCATGTTGTGAACAGTGAACAAGAGGAGATATTAATGGGTGAATTCTTTGAACCCATGAGTAGTGAAGATGAAGGAGAGGAAGATTATAAGGAAAAAGGAGTTGGTGAAGTGACTGTGTTACCTTTAGAAAATAAGCAGATTCCACTTCACTCAGAAATAATAAAAATTTATAAGGAGAATGAAGTGGAGCTTACTGATGAAGAAGAGAATCTTGTTGTTCACCTGAATGATTGGGAGGGGGAAGCTATGATAGATTCTGGATCCAGCATTAATCTAATACCCACGGAACTGTTGAAGGAAATTAGAGGACTTGTGTTGAAACCCTCTAACTTGACTATAACAATGGCAGACGGTTCTAAAAAACAGCAAGTGGGAATGGTGGAAGATGTTGTTGTGCGAGCAGACTGTCTTGAGTTTTTAGCAGATTTCAATGTCATGGATGCTAAAACAGAGGATGAGCATCCGGTGATTTTGGGGCGACCCTTCATGGCAACATCAAAGATGTTTATTGATGCTCATTTGGGAAAACATTTCTTGCACAAGGATTTTTAAGGTAGTCATTTGGGGATATAAAGAGTGCATTCCAACAATCAAATCTGAAAAACGCAGACTTTGAAAATTTCAGAAATCTTGGCACGAAGGACAAACTTAGTCAAGTCTCACCACCTAACTTAGCTAGCTTCAAAAGCAACTAAAATGAAACATTTCTTGCACAAGGATTTTTAAGGTAGTCAGTTGGGGATATAAAGAGTGCGTTGCAACCACATTATCTCAGAAGGCCTGACTTTGAAAATTTCTCCAATCGTTGCACCAAACACCAAATTAGCCATGTTTCACCACCATATTTGGCTAGCTTGAAAACCAACCAAAATGAATAATTTCTTGCACCAAGATTTTTGCGGTAGTCACTTGGTGATACAAAGAGTGCACTCCAACAATTAAATCTCAGAAACCAAGAATTTGAAAATTTCCCAAATCTTGGCACCAAGGAAAAACATAGCCAAGTCTCACCACCTAATTTCGCTCGCTTGAAAACAAACCAAAATGAAAAATTTCTTCCACGTGCTTTTTATAGTAGGCATTTGGTGATATAAAGAGTGCATTCCAACAATCAAATCTGAAAAACCCAGACTCTGAAAATTTCACAAATCTTGACACCAAGGACAAACTTAGCCAAGTTTCACCACCTAACTTTGCTCGCTTGAAAACCAACCAAAATGCAAAATTTCTTGAATGATCTTTTTTATAGTACCCATTTGGTAATATAAAGAGTGCATTCCAACAATCAAATCTGAAAAACGCAGACTTTGAAAATTTCAGAAATCTTGGCACCAAGGACAAACTTAGTCAAGTTTGACCACCTAACTTAGCTAGCTTCAAAAGCAACTAAAATGAAACATTTCTTGCACAAGGTTTTTTAAGGTAGTCATTTGGGGATATAAAGAGTGCGTTCCAACCACATAATCTCAAAAGGCCAGACTTTGAAAATTTCTACAATCTTTGCACCAAACACCAATTCACCACAATATTTGGCTAGTTTGAAAACCAACCACAATGAATAAGTTCTTGCACGAAGATTTTTGCGGTAGTCACTTGGTGATACAAGAGTGCACTCCAATCATTAACTCTGAAAAACCAAGAATTTGAAAATTTCCCAAATCTTGGAACCTAGGAAAAACTTAGCCAAGTCACACCACCTAATTTAGCTCGCTTGAAAACAAACCAAAATGAAAAATTTGTTCCACGAGCTTTTTCTAGTA
>NW_014542022.1:5054-6387 GCF_000741045.1 Vigna radiata var. radiata | reverse complement strand
TGATAGGGTTAATAAATAGAATTGGGAATGTGTAGCTACCTGGGGTTCCAATAATGGTGGCAATCCAGTGATATAGGTTATCGCCCTTAGGGCCAGCGGAGCAATCGGGAGGAGGGTCGTTGTTGAGTTCCACCATTTCCCTCTGAATCCTCTTTCCTGAAGCCGACACGGAGGTTGTGGGTATCCATGACGATGTTGAAGAACTCCACGATGATTTTACTCCCCCTCCTGATATCACCATCAATCTCTCAAACACCAAACAAACTCAACAAGCTTCAAACTTTCCACATCCAAGGACCAGAGTGTTTCATTTCATCCTCTCCCATCTTTTGCCTACATTTTTATCTCAATAATTTCAACTCCAACGTTGTTTGGATTAATATGATGAGGGTTACTATACTTTTATATCATAATAATGTAATAAGTAATGTTCTCGTTAATGAGAATGGATTATGTTTAAAGTACCTCGTCTGACATTTATAAGATTTAAGATTTGAAAAAATTGCAGCATTATAGTTAAAAGGAAGTAGAAGGTTTATGTTACAACTCTAACAACGAAGATGCAATGTGACCGTTATACACAAGATGAATGACAACTTAACAACAAAGCACAAAAATCAAATGAAAGTCCATCCGCTGTATACAGTAATAACCTCAGGACGAAGAAGCTCGCTATCAAACAAATGCATATCCAACGAGCCGGGGCTGAAATCACCAGACAAATCATCGCCGTTCTTTTTCAGCATCGAAGCACGGTAACCACCGGGAGGACTGGAAGGCTCCGCATAATACTCAGTCCCTCTGTTAAAGCTCCTCTGCGCGTTCCGGTACATTCTTCCTCCCTGCGCTCCTCCGCCGCCATATAAATTATAGTCCTGCTCACATTCCGAAAACGAAACAAATATCATAAAATGGGACCAAAACACTTACGCCGAACGGTCGAACANAAGATCGGTGGCGAAACGAAAACAGAGAGAGGGAAGAAAATGAAATCACCTGATGCGGAGGAAGTTGATTGGTGGAGGATTGAAGGTGTTGGAGGCCCGCAAATTGGAGCCACCTGTTGCCGTTGGAAGAGCCATCGAAGAAGTTATCTGAGTACTGGCGCTGGTGGTTTTCAATCGCAAAAGAAGGATTAGGTATGCCTCTCAACTCCCTTCACTCTCGGTTCTAGGGTTTAATTCAAGAAAAACAAAAAAGCTGAAGAAGAAAGGAATTAGGGTTCCTACTTCTCTCTCGAAGGATCACGCTCTCCCTCACTCACTCTTCGTCTATGCACGGAGGCCACGGAGGGGGAAGGTACGGAGGGGAGAACGTGATTTGAAGAGAAAAA
>NW_014542022.1:0-2089 GCF_000741045.1 Vigna radiata var. radiata | reverse complement strand
AAATTAGGGTTGGTTGCTGAACTTGTGACCTCTAGTGTTTGTTTGGACTTTTATTCTAGCTTTCAATTTCTGTGATTATTACAATGGAGGCTGTTTAGGTTAAAGTAGTTCATTATCCATGTCCGAGCATGATTTCTGCCGCAATGGTTACATATTTTGTGGTATATAATTCATTTTTATCCGTGCAAGGATGATTTGTATGAGTGCATTTTGCTTGGCTTGGTGCATACTCTCAAGGCTGTGTTGAAGGGAACTTTAGAATTATAGTTTGTGACACATTTCATTACATATATTATTCATCATGTAATTGTATATGTTCNTTTCAACCGAAATGGAGCTTTCTATGTTGATGCTGCCCCACCCCTCCGTGTATAGTCATAGCATATTTAAATTTAAGATTCATACAACAATGTCTTCCTGTTCATATTGATAACCAGCATTTAATTATAGCGTAGCAAAAATGTAGTTATCATTATCATACTGTAAATTCTTGACAGGGAGAGCTATTGAAACGAGCAAGCTTTCTGGATAATAATGTTGAATCTCCACCCCCTTGGTTGATCTTGCTAAGTAAGCTTCTGTTTCTATTTCAATATATTATTTCATAATTTGCTGAGAACTTTTGATTTATGTTTGCAGGACCACTGTGAGATTTTTCTCGCCAGCGAAGCTTAGTGAGATTGAGTTATTTTCTGTCAATGCCTCAAGGATCGGGATATTAAATCATCTTTGGTGCAAATTTTTCTACATACCGAAACCTAGCTAATCCGAGGATGAAATTCCCTTAATCCAAAGTAGTAGGAATTGAATTTTCAATTATTTAAATTGACATATTTTAATTGTGTTTCCTATAGAAGTATTTGTGTAGATAGAGGCTTTTGTCTTGAATGTTACCATTCTTATGCAGGCATTCGCTTTCATTGCTGCTTCTCCACTCCGGGTGGATCTGTCATGTGTTCTGGAGCATGTGGTAACAGAGTTGACTGCATTCCTTTGAAAAGTATGCTACTCCTCTGACTATAATATGCTTATCAGCTTATGATGTGCTTTATTGGAATTTCATGAAGGCAATTTGATTTTTAAGTTCAATTTGCTTATATTCTTNAGAGTTTCTCACTGTAACACGTGAAATGTTCTAAGTCTTGTTTTACTGGTTTGAAAACAGGCTAATCGTGCTTTAAGATAGGCTACCTTGGGAACCTTGAATTCACTTATAGTTGGTTATAAGATTGTGTTGTCTGCTTATGAAGTTATTATTGTAGAGCTGTCTGGACTGCCTGACCTTGTCCCAATTTATATGAAGTACAATATATGCATTATAAGGGTTTTCTTTTTCTGATTGCTACAGGCTTTGCAAAACTTTTTTGCTGCTTTAGTCTACTCCGCAAATACTAGTTTTGATTCTCTGCTAGAGTCACTACTTGCCTGTGCTAAACAAGCTTTGCATTCGATTGTTTAGTGTGTGGCTGTTCTATGCCTTGCTGCTGGTGATCAGAAGTGCTCATNTACATTGAAAATGCTTACTGACATTCTCAAGGATGACAGTAGTTCTAATTCGGTAAATTTTTTTCTCCCAAGTTTCTACCGTGTTATGAAGCATCAGCATTTCAATTTGTTTTATGTATCCGATACCAGTAGTACTTATCCATAAAGTACTCAAACTTGTGAAGCAACAATACTGTTATTTGTTTCCNATATCATACGCCCATACTTTTGGATACTTCCCTGGTCCAATCTTTTAAAGCATTTAATCCAATAAAACTACAAGAAACATATAAGTTTGGGTAATATAGAATTATAGAAATAATGTCTCCTTGTAAAACCAAAGTTGTCTTTATGAATCATTTTTTAAGAGTAATGAGATTGGTAGTTTTATTTTTATACATAATAATTTAAGGACGGTTGATCTTGGTCCTTTCAAGCATATTGTGGATGATGGACTTTAATTGAGGAAGGCAGCTTTTGAATATCTTTTTGTCATTTAGAATTATCCCCACACTTTTCTTTCATTTCCAAATAGAGCATCTCTAATAATAGAACTCGTTTTTGGTTCTTAATACACTTTTTCTGGCTGCCTCACTGCCATATA
>NW_014542021.1:16195-18079 GCF_000741045.1 Vigna radiata var. radiata | reverse complement strand
TGGTGTCAAAATCTTTGTGCAAGAAGATTTTCAATTTGGTTGGTTTTCAAGCAAACCTAGTATGGTTTTGAGACTTGGCTAGGTTATTATATGGTGCCAAGATTTGGAAATTTTTGAAAGTCTTGGTTTTTGACATTTAGGGATGAATTGCATAGCTTAAATCCCGAAATGNTGACTGGTGGAAAGAAATAGGTGCATGAAAATTTTCAATTTGATTGGTTTTGAAGCAAGCAAGTTTGGTGATGAGATTTGGCTAAGTTGGTACTTGGTGCCAATATTTGAAAAGTTTTGAAAGTCTAGGTTTTTGAGACTTAGGGACTACAATGCACTCTTTAAATCCCCAAATGATTACTAGTGTCAAAATCTAGGTACAATAAGATTTTCAATTTGGTTGGTTTTCAAGCAAACCTAGTATGGTTTTGAGACTTGGCTAGGTTGTTATTTGGTGCCAAGATTTGGAAATTTTTGAAAGTCTAATTTTTTGACATTTAGGGATGTAATGCATACCTTAAATCCCGAAATGATGACACCATTTTGGCTAGGTTGTTATTTGGTGCCAAGACTTAGGGACTGCATTGCACTCTTGACATCATTTTGGGATTTAAGGTATGCATTACATCCCTAAATGTCAAAAAAATAGACTTTCAAAAATTTCGAAATCTTGGCACCAAATAACAACCTAGCCAAGTCTCAAAACCATACTAGGTTTGCTTGAAAACCAACCAAATTGAAAATCTTCTTGCACCTAGATTTTGACAGCAGTAATCATTTGGGGATTTAAAGATTGCATTGCAGTCCCTATGTCTCAAAAACAAAGACTTTTAAAAATTTTGAAATCTTGGCACCAAGAACCAACTAGGCTATGTTTCATCACCAAACTTGGCTTGCATGAAAACCAACCAAACTGAAAATTTTCTTGCATCTATTTTTTATCACCAATCGTCATTCCCGGATTTAAAGTGGGCATTGCATCCCTAATTGTCAAAAACCAAGACATTCAAAAATTTCCAAATCTTGGCACCAAACAATAACCTAGCCAAGTCTCAAAACCAAACTAGGTTTCCTTCAAAACCAACCAAATTGAAAATCTTCTTGCACATAGATTTTGACACAACTAATCATTTAGGGATTTAAAGAGTGCATTGCAGTCTCTAAGTCTCAAAAACCTAGACTTTCAAAACTCTTCAAATCTTGGCACCAAATACCAACTTAGCCAAATCTCATCACCAAACTTGCTGCCTTGAAAACCAATCAAACTGAAAATTTTCATGCACCTATTTTTTGCCCCCAGTCATTATTTCGGGATTTAAGGTATGCATTACATCCCTAAATTTCAAAAACCAAGACTTTCAAAAATTTCCAAATCTTGGCACCAAACGATAACCTAGCCAAGTCTCAAAACCATACTAGGTTTCCTTTAAAACCAACCAAACTGAAAATTTTCTTGCACCTAGATTTTGACACCAGTAATCATTTGGGGATTTAAGGATTGCATTGCAGTCCCTATGTCTCAAAAACAAATACTTTTAAAAATTTTGAAATCTTGGCACCAAGAACCAACTTAGCCATGTTTAATCATCAAACTTGGCTTGCATGAAAACCACCCAAACTGAAAATTTTCTTGCACCTATTTTTAGTCACCAGTCGGCATTTCGGGATTTAAAGTGTGCATTGCATCCCTAAATGTCAAAAACCAAGACTTTCAAAAATTTCCAAATCTTGGCACCAAACAATGACCTAGCCAAGTTTCAAACCAAACTAGGTTTGCTTGAAAACCAACCAAATTGAAAATCTTCTTGCACCAAGATTTTGACACCAATAATCATTTGGGGTTTTAAAGATTGCATTGCAGTCCCTATGTCTCAAAAACAAAGACTTTCAAAA
>NW_014542021.1:7883-9055 GCF_000741045.1 Vigna radiata var. radiata | reverse complement strand
CCAAATTGAAAATCTTCCTGCACCTCGATTTTGACACCAGTAATCATTTGGGATTTAAAGAATGCATTGTAGTCCCAAAGTCTAAAAAACAAGGACTTTGAAAAATTTCCAAATCTTGGCACCAAACAATAACCTAGCCTATTCTCAAAACCAAACTAGGTTTCCTTGAAAACCAACCAAATTGAAAATCTTCTTGCACCTAGATTTTGACACCACTAATCATTTAGGGATTTAAAGAATGCATTGCAGTCCCTAAGTCTCAAAAACCTAGACTTTCAAAACTCTTCAAATCTTGGCACCAAATACCAACTTAGCCAAATCTCATCACCAAACTTGTTTGCTTGAAAACCAATCAAACTGAAAATTTTCATGCACCTATTTTTTCCCACCAGTCATCCCTAAATGTCAAAAAACAAGACTTTCAAAAATTTCCAAATCTTGGCACCAAATAATAACCTAACCAAGTCTCAAAACTAAACAAGGTTTCCTTGAAAACCAACCAAATTGAAAATCTTCTTGCACCTAGATTTTGACACCAATAATCATTTGGGGATTTAAATATTGCATTGCAGTCCCTATGTCTCAAAAACAAAGTCATTCAAAAATTTTGAAATCTTGTCACCAAGAACCAACTTAGACATGTTTCATCACCAAACTTGCCTTGCATGAAAACCAACCAAACTGAAAGTTTTCTTGCACCTATTTTTTGTCTCCAGTCGCCATTTCGGGATTTAAAGTGTGCATTGCATCCCTAAATGTCAAAAACCAAGACTTTCAAAACTTTTCAAATCATGGCACCAAACAATGACCTAGCCAAGTTTCAAAACCAAACTAGGTTTCCTTGAAAACCAACCAAATTGAAAATGTTCTTGCACCTTGATTTTGACACCAGTAATAATTTGGGATTTAAAGAATGCATTGCAGTCCCCAAGTCTAAAAAACAAGGACTTAAAAAAAATTTCAAATCTTGGCACCAAACAATAACCTAGCCAATTCTCAAAACCAAACCAGGTTTCCTTGAAAACCAACCAAATTGAAAATCTTCTTGCATCTAGATTTTGACACCACTAATCATTTAGGGATTTAAAGAATGCATTGCAGTCTCTAAGTCTCAAAAATCTAGACTTTCAAAACTTTTCAAATCTTGGCACCAAACAATGACCTAGCCAAGT
>NW_014542021.1:0-1458 GCF_000741045.1 Vigna radiata var. radiata | reverse complement strand
TAGGTTTCCTTCAAAACCAACCAAATTGAAAATCTTCTTGCACCTAGATTTTGACACAACTAATCATTTAGGGATTTAAAGAGTGCATTGCAGTACCTAAGTCTCAAAAACCTAGACTTTTAAAACTCATCAAATCTTGGCACCAAATACCAACTTAGCCAAATCTCATCACCAAACTTGCTTGCTTGAAAACCAATCAAACTGAAAATTTTCATGCACCTATTTTTTACCACCAGTCATCATTTCGGGATTTAAGGTATGCATTACATTCCTAAATGTCAAATACCAAGACTTTCAAAAATTTCCAAATCTTGGCACCAAATAATAGCCTACCCAAGTCTCAAAACCATACCAGGTTTCCTTGAAAACTAACCGAACTGAAAATTTTCTTGCACATAGATTTTGACACCAGTAATCATTTGGGGATTTAAAGATTGCATTGCAGTCCCTATGTCTCAAAAACAAATACTATCAAAAATTTTGAAATCTTGGCACCAAGAACCAACTTAGCCATGTTTCATCACCAAACTTGGCTTGCATGAAAACCAACCAAACTGAAATTTTCTTGCACCTATTTTTAGTCACCAGTCGCCATTTCAGGATTTAAAGTGTGCATTGCATCCCTAAGTGTAAAAAACCAAGACTTTCAAAAATTTCCAAATCTTGGCACCAAACAATGACCTAGCCAAGTTTCAAAACCAAACTAGGTTTCCTTGAAAACCAACCAAATTGAAAATCTTCTTGCACCTATATTTTGACACCAGTAATCATTTGGGGATTTAAATATTGCATTGCAGTTCCTATGTCTCAAAAACAAAGACTTTAAAAAATTTTCAAAACTTTGCACCAAGAACCAACTTAGCCATGTTTCATCACCAAATTGGCTTGCATGAAAACCAACCAAACTGAAAATTTTCTTGCACCTATTTTTTGTCTCCAGTCGCTATTTCGGGATTTAAAGTGTGCATTGCATCCCTAAATGTCAAAAACCAAGACTTTCAAAAATTTCCAAATCTTGGCACCAAACAATGACCTAGCGAAGTTTCAAAACCAAACTAGATTTCTTTGCAAACCAACCAAATTGAAAATCTTCGTGCACCGAGATTTTGACACCAGTAATCATTTGGGGATTTAAAGAATGCATTGCAGTCCATAAGTCTAAAAAACAAGGACTTTCAAAAATGTTCAAATCTTGGCACCATGCACCAACTTCGCGAAGTCTCATCACCAAACTTGGCTTGCTTGAAAACCAACCAAACTGAAAATTTTCTTGCACCTATTTTTTGTCATCAATCGTCATTTCGNGATTTAAAGTGTGCATTGCATCCNTAANTGTCAAAAACNAATACTTTCAAAAATTTCCAAATCTTGGCACCAAACAATAACCTAGCCAATTCTCAAAACCAAACTAGGTTTCCTTGAAAGCCAACCAAATTGAAAATCTTCTTGCACCTAGAT
>NW_014542020.1:1198-5227 GCF_000741045.1 Vigna radiata var. radiata | reverse complement strand
ATATATATATATATATATATATATATATATATTCTTAACATGATAGTAAAATTACAGAGAAAATATCTAAAACTTAAACTAGTTTTTTGTTAAATAAAGTTATAAGAATTTAAATCAAAAGCTGTGTTGATAGTAAAATTACAAAATAAAATAACTTAAACTTAAACTAGTTTTTTTTTTTTTTTTAAAGTTATTAAGTATTTAATTAAAAAAAAGTAGTTACTAAATACTAAAAAGGTCGATGATATTGTGAAAGGAGAAACTTATATAATCATTAACTATGTAAACATAAATAAATAAAACAAGTTTGAACTTTCATTATTTTTGTGGGTGATATAGGCTACATGTAGATTACCAAGTTAAGCAAACAATTCGACAGACAATATGTCAGATTTGAGAGAAATAAGCTATCATACACATCAATATTGCATTATGAAACAAAGTTGGAATACAAGACTTTTGGTAACATGGCAAAGAACTTGCAAGTACTTCTATAAATATAATATCTCACTTTAGGTTATAATAATTCCACTGGACCACATAGTTGGCAAAGCAGTACCCACACACATGCACAATGAAAGGATCATATATAAATATTCTGAGACAACACACAACTTTATCCCAAAAGGAGATTATGGTTGGCATATCAACTTTATGCACTGCCAAGATCAACTTAAGAGCACCAAAAGGCCTGAAAACAAGAATCAGAAGCATCTGTGAAGGTTTTTCCTCTCTCAAAACATAAAACTGTATCAAAGTTAATTTTTACTGCAAATGTACTGAATTGATCAATTCAGCATATTCACAGTAAAAATTAACTTTGATTATTAAACTATACAAGAGAACAGAAAAAGAGGTGCATACATTGAAGAAGCAAAAGGGTCTCTTGGAAGGCTTCTTTGAGTTGTTGAGCTTCCTCAGAATTTGGTCTTGAGAGCATATGTTACCAGCAGGTGAGGCCAAGAACACAGTCCTTCTTACTGGGGGAGACCACAGGCCACTTTGCTCATACACAAAATCAAACTGAGTGGCATCAAAGAATTTCCCCATAAGCCTCTCAGAGAAGGACTTTGAAACAATTTGAATGGTTAGATTAGAAGAGGCTAATTCAGACTCAGACATTGAAAGTTGTTGCTGTGGGAAAGAATAGAACAACACACAAAGAGGATGGTTCTATTTCAATGTTCATTCATAAAGAGAAGAAGAGGAATATAGCAAATCATGGTGGGTACCATCATTGGATTTTCCTATTTGGTTTCAGGTTCTTATGGGCATTGGCAAGGGGGACCCCAATGGGAAAAAGTATATGCTTGAAAAATCAAGGAAAAGGCTTTCCATGGAAAGTTATCACGTGTTTATTCTACTTCACATTATAAGTATATACTAGGTATTTGGTGTTTCATGCCAATTTAGATCCATTTTAGCTTTCGTCGGCATTCAAAAACTAAGTTCAATTGATTTGGTGGAAGTGTACGGCTAGGTTGTTGGGGCCAAAGGTTAGACCAGAGTTATTACCCATTACATGTGATGTGATTTAATCTTAATTAAGGTAGAAAGGTACTTCTCATTTACTAAAAATTTATTAAATAGCAATTAAAAAAATAATTAATCATTATAGTGTGAATAATTTAGATATTAATTTATAAATTAAAAATTATTAATATAGTTTTTATTATGAATAAAACATTATAATTGATTTGTAAATTAGAATATAAGGTGGTTTTTAACATTAATTATTAAGGAATTAGTATTTAGATTAATATTTATTAATAAATTAGAAACTAATTTATACAAAAATTTAATATTTTATACATTAGTTATCAAAGTTTTAATTATCAAATAATTAATGTATAAATTAGTGATGGATAATAAATAGAAACTAAATTAACGTATAAAAAAAATTGTAGCTATGGGAATGTATAGACCTTGGGAAAAAAATGAGAGAGAAGTTGTCTTGTTTATGTTGTAGTTGGGCAAATGGTGAAATTGAGTGCAGGAGTGAAGGATTTCCATTGAGTGACTTACCTTGTGTTGGATATTAGAGTATTGTGCATTATGTTTGTGAGAATAACATAAGCAAAATTATGTGTGCGGGCCAAGTTATATACGGTTGGACAAAAAATATTGCACTGTATTATACATTATACTAAAAAGAATTGAACCATTTTTACTATAACTTAAATATATTATTTTATGGTTCAGTTTTTAAAAACTGAACTTAATAAATTTTCGGTTCAGTTAAATGCAGTTAACTTTACTGACTTACGTCCTAAAATAATTATAGTTTTTTTTTTTTAATTTTTTCTCTTATGTAATTATTTACAAGTAAATTTATTTAAAAAAATGGTCTCCTTTATTACAAAAGTAAAAAATTGTTGAGTTAATTTATCTTTAAATTTAATTTGTTATATATTAATTCAAATAAATTAAATTTAACTATTTGATTGTTAACATTCTCTTTTTACGCGGTATTAGATGAAGTTTATATAAATTGTACTAAATATATTAATTTTATTTTTCATTCTATTCATATACTTTTTAAACTAGTAGAACAACATTAGCTTTATCCAGAAATATTTATGGAAGAAAAATAAAAAAAAAAGTTTCTTTTTTCTATAAACTACATGTAATTTATACCTTAAAAATTAATGAGATGAAATTTTACAAACAAATTTATACGTAAACTAATTAATTTATATACTCAGGTGGTTTTTTTTTTTCTTTCTAATAAGAGTATTTTTCCTCTAAGAAAAAGTAAAAATAGTATAGTAGTTAAAATTAATGCAATTTACAATTCAGTCCAGTTCAATTAGTGCAGTTTACAGTTCAGTTAATAGTTCAGTTAATGCAGTTTACAATTCAGTTAGTAGTTTAGTTCAGTTTTATATTTAATGCAGTTTACAATTCAGTTAGTAGTTTAGTTCAGTTTATATTGTAGTTTAGTACAATTTACAATTCAGTTAGTAGATCAGTTCAGTTTATATTGTAGTTTAGTACAATTTACAATTCAGTTAGTAGCTCAGTTCAGTTTATATTGTAGTTTAGTACAATTTAGTACTCACTTCAGTTTGTTAAAACAAAAAATAGTTCAATTCGTCTGAACTATTTTACAATTTAGTTCAGTTTAAACAAATTAATTTTTAGCAGTACAGTGCAATACAGTTCTATTTGCTCACCCCTAGTGACATCGGGAGAGAGATTCGTAACATAAAAATAAAAAGAAAAATAAAGGTAAGAGTGGTTTTCGAAAATTGCATTGCAAATGGCATTAAAGGTAATATGTCTGTCCTCTGTTTTCTTATATTGGTGAAAGAATGAATGCATAGATGATTTTATTATATTAAAATAATAAAGCATTCAAAGGAATAATATTAATTCACGTGAAAGTGGAATTTATGCAATTGAATAGTATATTCACTAAGCTGAAAGAGCTTTAGACGTCGGTTATTTTAGACTTTTAACGTCATATCTGGAACCGACGTCTATGTGGATGCGTTAATGAGACGTCGGGCAGGATATAACCGACATCTATATAGGCATCGAATTTGTATATCACAGACGTCTACATAGACGTTGGATGTAGTTACAATAGATGTTTATATAGACATCTAACGTGTCCAGACGTGACGTCTATATGTCCTGGAACGTTTTGTCCATTGTAACTCAATGGACGTCTATTTGTGCACTAACAAACATCGGACCTGACATTAACCGATGTCTACTGGGTATTTTTTTTTTAAATAATTTATTTTTACAATAAAATCACACCTGAAAAACAGAAAATTGTCCCAGAACAATTTTCTATAATATATATTTGTGTTTCAACTAAAAAACAATCCAAGACCAAAACTATGAAATTATAAACTTGAACTAAACCTAAGTAATGTTCAACAACAAATATAAGTCTTCCTAGTTCCAATTTTGCAGAAGATAAGTTGCCCACTCCTGCCTTAGCTGCTTTATTGTGTCTTCTGGTATATGAGATGAACTCTTGAAGCATTGCACAATTAAGAAAGATAAATTTGATTT
>NW_014542020.1:0-1063 GCF_000741045.1 Vigna radiata var. radiata | reverse complement strand
TGCTTTATTGTGTCTTCTGGTATATGAGATGAACTCTTGAAGCATTGCACAATTAAGAAAGATAAATTTGATTTTAATGTTTTTAAGGTAAGCATAATTATCTCATTCCAATCATCTGTAATGTCAGCTCGAATGCTGGTCTTAATCCAAGACATTACATAGAAGCCACATTCCCATGAATCTAGCTGCTTGTTACACTAAAATGACAAACTAAATATAGTCAAAAATTAAGATCATTGAATAACATAGTAAATGAATTAAAACTATAAATGTACCCAACCTTTGGATAAATGAGAGAAGTTGTCTTGTTTATGTTGTAGTTGGGCAAATGGTGAAATTGGGTGCAGGAGTGAAGGATTTCCATTGAGTGACTTAGCGTGTGTTGGATATTAGAGTATTGTGCATTATGTTTGTGAGAATAACATAAGCAAAATTATGTGTGCGGGCCAAGTTATCTAGGGTTGGAAAAAAATACTGAACTGTATTGTACATTATATTAAAAAGAATTGAATATTTTTATTATAATTTAAATATATTATTTTATGATTCAGTTTTTAGAAACTGAACTTAATAAATTTTCGGTTAAGTTAACTGCAGTTAACTTTATTGACTTACGTCCTAAAATAATTATAGTTCTTTTTTTAATTTTTTCTCTTATGTAATTATTTGCAAGTAAATTTATTTAAAAAAATGGTCTCCTTTATTACAAAAGTGAAAAAATGTTGAGTTAATTTATCTTTAAATTTAATTTGTTATATATTAATTCAAATAAATTCAATTTAACTATTTGATTGTTGACATTATCTTTTTTAAGCGGTATTAGATGAAGTTTATATAAATTGTACTAAATATATTAATTTTATTTTTCATTCTATTCATATACTTTTTAAACTAGTAGGACATTAGCTTTATCCAGAAATATTTATGAAAGAAAAATAAAAAAAAAGTTTCTTTTTTCTATAAACTACGTGTAATTTATACCTTAAAAATTAATGAGATGAAATTTTACAAACAAATTTATACGTAAACTAATTAATTTATATACTCAGGTGGTTTTTTTTTT
>NW_014542019.1:10296-13186 GCF_000741045.1 Vigna radiata var. radiata | reverse complement strand
GGAAGTGAGACTAGACTAAGTTGGTGCTTCGTGCCAAGATTTGGAAACATTTGAAAGTCTTGGTTTTTTACACTTAGGGGCTGCAATGCACTCCTTAAATCCCCAAATGACGACTAGTGTCAAAATATAGGTGCAAGAAATGTTTCAATTTAGTTGCTTTTGAAGCAAGCTACGTTTGGTTGTGAGACTCGACTAAGTTTGTGCTTCGTGCCAAGATTTGGAAACATTTGAAATTATTGGTTTTTTAGACTTAGGGGCTGCAATGCACTCCTTAAAACCCCAAATGAAGACTACTGTCAAAATATATGTGCAAGAAATGTTTCAATTTAGTTGCTTTTAAAGCAAGCTATGTTTGGTTGTGAGACTGGACTAAGTTGGTGCTTGGTAGCAAGATTTTGAAATTTTTTAAAGTCTTGGTTTTTTAGCCTTAGGGACTGGATTGCACTCTTTAAGTCTCCAAATGACGACTAGTGTCAAAATATAGGTGCAAGAAATGTTTCAATTTAGTTGTTTTTCAAGCAAGCTATGTTTGGTTGTGAGATTGGACTAAGTTGGTGTTTGGTACCAAGATTTTGAAATTTTTTAAAGTGTTGGTTTTTTAGACTTAGGGACTGCAATGCAATCCTTAAATCCCCAAATGACGACTAGTGTCAAATTATATGTGCAAGAAATGTTTCAATTTAGTTGCTTTTAAAGCAAGCTATGTTTGGTTGTGAGACTAGACTAAGTTGGTGCTTTGTGCCAAGATTTTGGAAACATTTGAAAGTCTTGGTTTTTTAGACTTAGGGGCTGCAATGCACTCCTTAAATCCCCAAATGAAGACTAGTGTCAAAATATATGTGCCAGAAATGTTTAAATTTAGTTGCTTTTAAAGCAAGCTATGTTTGGTTGTGAGACTGGACTAAGTTGGTGCTTGGTAGCAAGATTTTCAAATTTTTTAAAGTCTGTGTTTTTTAGACTTAGGGACTAGATTGCACTCTTTAAATCCCCAAATGACGACTATTGTCAAAATATTTGTCCAAGAAATGTTTCAATTTAGTTGCTTTTCAACCAAGCTATGTTTGGTTGTGAGACTGGACTACGTTGGTGCTTCGTGCCAAGATTTGGAAACATTTGAAAGTCTTGGTTTTTTAGAGTTAGGGGCCGCAATGCACTCTTTAAATACCCAAATGACGACTAGTGTCAAAATTTAGGTGCAAGAACTCTTTCAATTTATTTGCTTTTCAAGCAAGCTATGTTTGGTTGTGAGACTGGACTAAGTTGTTGCTTCGTCCCAAGATTTGGAAACATTTGTAAGTCTTGGTATTTTAGACTTAGGGGCTGCAATGCACTCCTTAAATCCCCAAATGATGACTAGTGTCAAAATATAGGTGCAAGAAATGTTTCAATTTATGTTTGGTGGTGAGACTGGACTAAGTTGGTGTTTGGTACCAAGATTTTGAAATTTTTAAGAGTCTTGGTTTTTTAGACTTCGGGGCGGGAATGCACTCTTTAAATCCCAAAATCTCGACTAGTGTCAAAATATAGGTGCAAGAAATGTTTCAATTTAGTTGTTTTTCAACCAATTTATGTTTGGTTGGGACTGGACTAAGTGGTGCTTCGTGCCAAGATTTGGAAACTTTTGAAAGTCTTGGTTTTTTAGACTTAGGCACCGTAATGCACTCTTCAAATCCCCAAATGACGACCAGTGTCAAAATATAGGTGCAACAAATGATTAAATTTAGTTGCTTTTCAAGCAAGCTATGTTTGGTNAAGTGTTGGTTTTTTATACTTAGGGACTGGAATGCACTCTTTAAATCCCCAAATGACGACTAGTGTCAAAATATAGGTGCAGGAACTGTTTCAATTTAATTGCTTTTCAAGCAAGCTATGTTTGGTTGTGAGACTGGATTAAGTTGGTGCTTCGTGCCAAGATTTGGAAACATTTGAAATTCTTGGTTTTTTAGACATAGGGGCTGCAATGCACTCCTTAAATCCCCAAATGATGACTAGTGTCAAAATATAGGTGCAAGAAATGTTTCAATTTAGTTGCTTTTAAGGCAAGTTATGTTTGGTGGTGAGACTGGACTAAGTTGGTTCTTGCTACCAAGATTTGGAAATTTTTTAAACCCTGGGTTTTTTGGACTTAGGGGTTGCAATGCACTCTTTAAATCCATAAATGACGACCAGTGTCAAAATATAGCTGCAAGAAATGTTTCAATTTAATTGCTTTTCAAGCAAGCTATCTTTGGTTGTGAGATTGGACTAAGTTGGTGTTTGGTACCAAGTTTTTGAAATATTTTAAAGTCTTGGTTTTTTAGACTTAGGGGCTGGAATGCACTCTTTAAATTTCCAAATGATAACTAGTTTCAAAATATAGGTGTAAGAAATGTTTCAATTTAGTTTCTTTTCAAGCAACCTATGTTTGGAAGTGAGACTGGACTAAGTTGGTGCTACGTGCCAAGATTTCGAAACATTTGAAAGTCTTAGTTTTTTACACTTAGGGGCTGCAATGCACTCCTTAAACCCCCAAATGACGACTAGTGTCAAAATATAGGTACAAGAAATGTTTCAATTTATTTTCTTTTAAAGCAAGCTATGTTTGGTGGTGAGACTAGACTAAGTTGGTGCTTGGTACCAAGATTTGGAAATTTTTTAAAGTCTTGGTGTTCTAGACTTAGGGGATGCAATGCACTCTTTCAATCCCCAAATGACCACTAATGTCAAGATGTAGGTGCAGGAAATGTCTCAATTTTGTAGCTTTTTAAGCAAGTTATGTATGCTGGTGAGATGGACTAAGTTGGTGATTGGTACTAAGATTTGGAAATTTTTGAAGGTCTTGGTTTTTTAGACTTACATGCCGTAATGTACTCTTTAAATCCCCAAATGATGACCAGTGTCAAAATATAGG
>NW_014542019.1:0-1159 GCF_000741045.1 Vigna radiata var. radiata | reverse complement strand
TGACGACTAGTGTCAAAATATAGGTTGAAGAAATGTTTAATTTAGTTGCTTTTCAACCAAGTTGTGTTTGGTTGTGAGACTGGACTAAGTTGGTGCTTCGTGCCAAGATTCGGAAACATTTGAAAGTCTTGGTTTTTTAGACTTAGGGGCTGCAATGCACTCCTTAAATCCCCAAATGACGACTAGCGTCAAAATATAGGTGCAAGAAATGTTTAAATTTAGTTGCTTTTCAAGCAAGCTATGTTTGGTTGTGAGACTAGACTAAGTTGGTGCTTGGTACCAAGATTTTGAAATTTTTTCAAGTCTTTGTATTTTAGACTTAGGGACTGGATTGCACTCTTTAAATTCCCAAATGACGACTAGTGTCAAAATATAGGTGCAAGAAATGTTTCAAGTTAGTTGCTTTTAAAGCGAGCTATGTTTGGTTGTGAGACTGGACTCAGTTGGTGCTTCGTGCCAAGATTTAGAAACAATTGAAAGTCTTGGTTTTTTAGACTTAGGGGCTGCAATGCACTCCTTAAATCCCCAAATGACGACTAGTGTCAAAATATAGGTGGAAGAAATGTTTAAATTTAGTTGCTTTTCAAGCAAGCTATGTTTGGTTGTGAGACTGGACTATGTTGGTGCTTGGTACCAAGATTTTGAAATTTTTTCATTGGTTTTTTACACTTCGGGACTGGATTGCACTCTTTAAATCCCCAAATGACGACTAGTGTCAAAATATAGGTGCAAGAAATGTTTCAATTTAGTTGCCTTTCAACCAAGCTGTGTTTGGTTGTGAGACTGGACTAAGTTGGTGTTTCGTGACAAGATTCAGAAACATTTGAAAGTCTTGGTTTTTTAGACTTAGGGGCTGCAATGCACTTCTTAAATCCCCAAATGACGACTAGTGTCAAAATATAGGTGCAAGAAATTTTTCAATTTAGTTGCTTTTGAACCACGCTGTGTTTGGTTGTGAGACTGGACTAAGTTGGTGTTTCGCGCCAAGATTCGGAAACATTTGAAAGTCTTGGTTTTTTAGACTTAGGGGCTGCAATGCACTTCTTAAATCCCCAAATGAAGACTAGTGTCAAAATATAGGTGCAAGAAATGTTTCAATTTAGTTGCTTTTAAAGCAAGCTATGTTTGGTGGTGAGACTGGACTAAGTTGGTGCTTGGT
>NW_014542018.1:5620-9727 GCF_000741045.1 Vigna radiata var. radiata | reverse complement strand
GTCATCTGTGGGACCGTTCGGTCTTCATGCTTTGTCCATTTATTTCAATGTTTTCAAGTATGTTTGGTTGCTTTTAATTTTAAGTTTTAAATTAATTTAATTTTCCTTGCAAAAACCTTTCACAACCCCCCCCACTTCGTGTTAGACCTAAGACTCGAACCACATTTGGTCCTTAAGAGACGACCTAGGAGTCACTTCCTAGCTATACTGCATTTCTTATATGCAATCAAATTTGTATGGGTTGCGACACCCATCAGTGTGCCATATATCAACCAAAATTAGGCAATGCGATCTTAATCTAGCCTTGGTGATATGAGCCAAAACACTAGCACACTGAATCTGTTTTCAAATTCTGTTTAAAAACTTCAAAATCTGTTTTAGACAATTTGTTTCTGTCAGGTCTGTTTGGAGCAATTTACACCACTGTTTGGTGTTGCTTAAGGTTGCAAAAGAATGGTAAACCAAAAACAAGCAATGAATTGCAATTAGCATAGCTTGGTTACCATAATTTCACAAGCACCTTACTGTTTTGGTTTAAAATATTGCTTTTCACCGTGCAAAAAAAATCCTTGTAAATTCCAGTTTGAGTTTTGAATCTGCTAGCTGTTGTTTTCCAGCTTGGTCATGTGTATTTACACATCTTAGAGTCATTTTTAACATTGCCTGGTCCATTGGTTCTTTAAAAGTCAGTTTCGGTGGTGTGGTGGAGCAAAGAAAATTCTGCATAATTTGCTATTACAAGTCATTTTTCATTCTGCTGAGATTTTGTGATGTTTGGCAGTTGAGACAAGTCCAAAACAATGTTTTAAAGTTGCTAGGAAGATTTAGATCAAATTATAATGACTTGTGTGCAAACTAGTATGTTGAACCACCATTTTTGAGTCATTTTGAGAAGTGGAAAGGTGAATTTTCGAAATGCTTTGTTTCTGTGCAAAGTATTGGTTCAAACAAGTTAATTTGATGATTCAAAGTTGCTTAGATAGTTCAATTTGAATTATAACAGCTTGTGTACAATTTCATTTCTAAAACCACCAAAAATATGCTTATTCTTTTGAGAAAACTGAACCAGAACTTGTGAATTGAGAAATCTATTTGAAGTTGTGTATTATGATGAACTGTAGCAAGAGCTAAGGTCTGAAAAGATGAACAAAATAAGTTGTTAAAAATATTATATCCATTAAAAGGCAAATCAGGACCTGTGCAGTTCCACATAGAGACTTTTAGTGAACAAAAAAAAATGAAAATCTGCAGTGTTGCCTAAGTCATTGAGGCATTTCATCGAACACTTTTGTTTACAATTCTAAAAACAGTGTTTGAGAGATCTGGTTCAATTTTCTAAGTTTTCTTGCTTTATTAATCAGTTCTAGAACCATTCATAAGTTCCTTTTGACGTGTCAACCTGTTTTGGTAGCTTTAATTCATTGATTTGTCATTCTTGGAATTCTGGTTTTGTCCATTAAAGTAAATCTGTTTCAGCTTCAATTTCTGGTTATTTGGTCAGTTTATTCTTGATTTGTGGTGCTGTTTGGAGGCTTATTAGTGCATAATTTTTGTTAGGATGACGGCTCATGCTAGTGCTAGTGGTGCCTCTACAGCAAGGGAAAATAGTTTCCAGAAACATCATTCTGCAGTGAGAAAAAGAGTGAAAAAGTGTGAAAAATTGGCAACTCCTATAGCCAAATTTTGAGAGAGCAGTTCCACACCAAAGTGAAATAGAGATTGAGTGTTTTGAACCTAAAAGAAACTTGTTAAAGCACCTTAAAACAGTTCAGAAGTGAGAATTGAATGGTTGTACCTAAAGTCAAATAGCCTTGACTGAGAGAAAATTCTATTTGAGTTTCCAAGTGCTGAAAAATCCATTTTTTTGTCAAATCTGAATTGTGCCTTTTAGTGAGACTTTTATAGTTTCCGATTTGAAAATGATTTGAAGTGATATAAAAGGTTTTCGAATTAAATTAATCAATCTGGTTTCTTTTTGGTGTTGCTATATGTTTTTGACCAATTTGGGTTCTTAAGTCATAGTGGATTCAATCACCAATTTTGGATCACTTGAACAATTGACTTATTCAATTTGGAATATTAGTTTTCTTGTTGTAACAGTGCAGGTCTGTGAGTTGAAAGAAGAATTCATATGGTCATAAATATAAACAAATGCAGATCATCAAGCCTCCCCGTGATTGCAGAAATACAAATTGATCCAGAAGCTAACAACAGAAAGTGTTTTGAACACTGACACAGCAGCAGTCTCATTGAACTAAAAGCTCTTGGCAGATTTTCCAAGCAATTCTGGACAAAATCAAGTCTCCAACACAGCAGCCTTCATCTTGGAAACGTGGCAGACTTCTACTGAGTTTCTTCATAGCAAATCCATGGAGGTGTAAGACCAAGGAGCAGAGTTATAGCAATGCCATCAAAAGGAGCAGCAGAAACAATTTTTCAAAAGCAGTGCAGAGCAGCAGAATAGTATAACTTGATTCTAGTTGAATTCTGAATTTGTAATCTGTTTTAGATTTAATTTTCTTGTCTTTTTCTTGTAAAAGGCCATTCAAAGACCAAGTGTTTTGGAAGAGTCCTTGGTGCTCTTTCAACTCTTGGCAAAACTTTTCTTGTGTGTGTTAAAATTTGTGTTTCACGTTTAGGGGTCACCACATTAGAAGTTCGAATATTAGGAGTCTAGTTTGATTGTTTGTGAGTTTGTGTCCTTTGATTTTAAAAGTAATTTTATTTTAAAGGATAATTAGTAAGTAGCTTAAGGCAAATCTGGCTAAGGCAAGACATGGTATTTAAGCAACCCTAGTGGTTCACCTCTCTTACGTGGGATTTGTTTAAAGTGGAAGCTTTTAATCCTTTAGAATAAGAAAAATTTTAAGAACAAATATGTCTTGTTATAGTTCATATAGGTCTTCTAGGTTAGATAAAGTTGATGAAAAGTTTAATCAAGCTAGGAATCTTCCATTCTTTGGCAAAGACATAGGTGCATTAACATACCTAGCTTGGGAACAAGAGATAGATAAAATAAATNCTTGGTTTCATAGAGAGAGTGAGTCTTATGTGCTTAGCATTTATCTCTCTAAGTTAGAANAACATGCAAGTGAGTGGTGGGATGAAAGACAATATTATGTTAGGAAAGGTAGAAAGTCTCCCATTCATGATTGGTATGATTTAAAAGCTTGCATGAGGAGAAAGTTTGTGCCTTCAAGAATTAAAAGAAACCTAGAATTAATTAGAGATTACATTGAAGATGGAAAAATATTTCTTGAGAGTTTAAATGATCATGGGTTTCTTAGGAGAGAACTAGAATTTGGAGCCAAACTTAAAGAGATCAAGGAAAAGAAAAGAGAAAGAGAGATAGAGAGAAGAGAAGAAGAGAGAAGAAGAGAAGAAGAGAGGAGAGAAGAGCAAAGAAAAGAAGAAGAGAGAAGAGAAAGAGAGAAGAGAAGAAGAAAAGAATAGAGAAAGGCAAGAAAGAGAGAAGAAAGAAAAGGAGAAATCTTCCATCCTTTCAAAAACCATGGAACCTAAAAGGGAAGGTTTCCAATTCTTTATTTCTTTTCCAATTATTGTTGAGTCTTCAAATCTTAATTTTTTTAAAAGCAATTGTCATTCCATATTCAATGCAAACTTCTTCAAAATATGGCAATTTAAATCTTGAGTTATTGTTACCCTTAGGGATACAAGAAACTCAAGATAAAAGAAAAGTGACTTGGGAATTAGGACTTTCAAAATTCCTTAAAACTATAAAACAAAGTCCTTATTCTAAAGTTACTTCCACAAAAAAATTCTTTCTTGGATTGATACTAATTGGAGATATGTTTGATGCTTATTGTAGATATGTTTTTGATCCAGGAGGAAAGTGACAAACCAAAGTTGTGCTTCTTTATATCTTCCCGATTTGAGGACAAATCGTTTTTCAAGAGGGAGGGTATGATGGAAACCCATTTAAGGCATTCCATTCAAAGGAGTACTAACTAAAGCTAAGGCTAAGAAAGGGGAGTGAAGAAAGACTTTTTCTTGATTTTCTTTTTCTAAGTCTTAGAATGATTTCTTTTTAATACTTATATGGTTGTTTTGTAGGATCCAATAAGGCTAGGACACCATGGACTATCC
>NW_014542018.1:0-450 GCF_000741045.1 Vigna radiata var. radiata | reverse complement strand
TGTCGGATACCATCCGGACGCCCCACTTATGAAAAAGGGGTGCTACCCCTAAGCGTTGTCGGATACCATCCAGACGCCCCACTTATAAAAAAGGGGTGTTACCCCTAAGCGTTGTCGGATACCATCCAGACGCCCCACTTATGAAAAAGGGGTGTTACCCCTAAGCGTTGTCGGATACCATCCGAAGGCCACACTTATGAAAAAGGGGTGTTACTCCTAGCGTTGTCAGATCCTACCCGAACGCCCAGCAAAGAAGTTCACTCCCTTGTGTTGACGGAAACTATCTATCGTGTTAGGGGGAAGGCTATAGTACCACTCTAGGGCTTCTCCTTTTAAGGATTGGGAGAAAGCTCTGCATTTGACTGGATCACTCTTGGAATAGTAAGCCATAGAGTCGATGAAATTTCTGAGGTGATGTTCCGGGTCTGAAGTACCGTCAAATCTCTCTAT
>NW_014542017.1:0-1179 GCF_000741045.1 Vigna radiata var. radiata | reverse complement strand
GCATCTTTTCTAAAAGAAAGAAAAGTAACCATAGCTGCCTCGCTTGATGTAATGTGCACAAGTAAAATAACATCACCGTAACTTGTCTAAAAGCAAAGAAACGAAAATGCAGTAAAGGATTTCTAACCAACTACAGCTTCTCCTAGCAGAATGAAAGTTTATTCTTCACGGTTCCAGCAAGAAAACGAAAACCCTAAGAGTTCTACATTACAGCGTCACTACTTCTCCAGAAAGAAAGTTAATTCCCTCTGTGTGTGGCAACTCTCCTTTAACTGTAAATTCCAGAACCTACTCCCTAGCAGCTGGGCCGGTTCAAGTGTTGCTGCTAACGTGGAGCTCCAAGCTGGATTCATGGGCCTCCTTTGCACTTTCCGTAGACACCTCCAAATCCAAGCAGCTGGACCGTGGAATGGTTGCTGTTGTTTTATTTTCTTGGGCTGGAGTGTTGTTGTCCGTGAAAGCAGGAAGCGTGAAGATGCTGGACTTCTTCAAGCTATTGGATGCTTCCTTCTTTTTCTCCAAGCACATACCTCTCTTCATTTTCGGGCTGCAGTTGGATGTTGCGGGACATTGTGCTCACGGGATGTTGGACATGGTGTGCTGGATGCTACTAATTGAAGTCCATTTGTGTTGCACTTTGCTTGCTACGTGTTGCTTCTGGATCAAGCTACTACACTTAAAGTGAAGGCACCCTCCTTTTGCGAATGGGCTGCACATATCCAAGAAGTTGTTGTNCGTCTGCTGTGTGCTTCCAATAAAGACCGTGATAGCCCCTTGCTTTACTGGACAACGCTGTTGTTGCTTGCTGCTGGCCCAGAAGCTTCTTGGACCATGAGCTTGTGCTCATCTTTAATTGCATGTAAAAATTCCTATTCACGGTTCAAGCGTGTTTTCCTTGCTGGACCTGCAGCCATCTCTAATTCTAACTCTCCAAGCCCACATGCGTGTTGCTGCTTCTTTTATACAACGCTAGATGTACAACCTTTGCACATGGGTTGCACCAATTCCATCTTACAGCCNGTGAGGTGTTTGCTTTCTTTTGCTTTTGGGTCGTGCAACTCTTTCCAATTGAAGACAGCATGCTGAGCATGCCTTTTTCTCTCTACTGGACCCAAAATTCAATTGCAAAAGTGTTGTCCAATTTAAATGCAACCAGCTTCTCTCCATTTTAAATGCAAC
>NW_014542016.1:0-1119 GCF_000741045.1 Vigna radiata var. radiata | reverse complement strand
CCTTTAACAGAGGCAATAATGACTTGGTCTGCTAAAATTTTTTTTCTGTTTATGCTATCGTCTACATACCCTGAAACTTGGTCATTTACGCTATCGTATTCAACATTTTTCATTATTGACATCTCATCAATTACTATACAACATAGCTTTTTGGTAGTTTTCCATTTTGGAACATTTTCTGAAAAGTATACTGTAACATGATCATGAAGGCCTGGCTTGCAACGAATGGTTTGTTGGTAACGATTAAGGGTTGAAATACTGGGCAGAGGAATGACTGTTCTTAAAAATCTATATGCTCTCGGGCCGTGGTATAAAACACTAAGAGCGAAATCCTTCATTTGATTGCTCCACCTCATCCCTTTCTTTTTACACTGGCTCAATTTCACTTGAGCATCAAGTAAGCCGCGCATCACCGGTCTAAAGGCTGTACTTGAATCAGCTTTGGGATTTGCTGCAAAATTTGTGCATTCTCTCTTCTTCACCCGTGACAGCTGCTTCCTCAAAGCTGCAACTTTCTTCCTGCTTTGTTTCAAGCGCTTCTCCAATCGTCTGTTTTTTTCAGTCACAGCACTCCTCAAAGCATTTCTCCATTTGTTGTGACTGCTTAGACTTAGCGGTTTTTCTGGCGCATTGGCAGATTCAAGCGGTTTCACTCCCAAGTCCGTTCCTAGGAACAGTAAAAGAAGGATATGAATATTTCGTTACTGGCAGAAAAACAAGCAGGGAAATCCAATAATGAGTGCTCGAGGAGCGTGCCATAATAATGAATTAAAACATGAATGAAATTAAAAATTGTATTNGCCGTAAAAATCTAATAACAATGCCATAGAAACCAAAAATCTTTGTCTCAACATCAACTTTACTCTTGATGGCTTATGGTTTGCGAAACTAACGGATGGTGGAGTACATGCATGATTCATGTGAATTATACAAAAGTAGTGCGCAGTCGTCCGTTGCGCATGATGATAACGAATCAGAGACTCAAAAATAAAACGTACACAACTTCATGCCTTGCAGGTATAAACAAGAGGTACTTCTTCAAATTGCAACAAATTTATAGAAACGTAAAAATTAAAGAATTTTATCGGCACAGCAAAAAATATAATGAGTTCTTTCAAT
>NW_014542015.1:0-1129 GCF_000741045.1 Vigna radiata var. radiata | reverse complement strand
AAATTCTGCATTCATGGCTCTGTACTTGTGTTTAAATTGTAATCACTGATCTTATATTTCTTATTTATATCTTAATACTGTTTTTAATCCCTATAGTATGTATAAATTTTAGTTTTATTCCTCCAAATTTTTTAAATACTATTTTCATTCCTATTAATAAATACATGAATAAATTGTATATAAAGATCTTAATATTTTTTTGAGATATGATATGGTAAAATTATATCATAAATTTATTATGGGTTATCTAAAATGACTGAGTTACCTATGTTTCAGTATAAGAAATTAATCAGTGTTATATGATAACGAAAGATAAAAAAATAGTTCAACATAAGGCGACAAAAATCAAAACTTGCTTTACAAAATTAAAAACATATAACCATTTTGTTTACATGATAATTTTTGTATACGCAAAATTAAGTTTATTATAAATTAGAAAAATGTTGTATAAATTTACTTTAGCAATACGACACTTTTAATTGGGTTTTTCAAATTGTGATTTAAGAGTGCAGATGATCTAAATTATTCATAAATATTTGGATTAGATGTTAACTACTTGAATTAAAATTACATAGATACTGTCTTTCAAATGATAATCCTTTTTGTAAGAAAATATTTTATTTCCCACATAGATGCATACACATAGAAGTAGAGTTAAAAATTACATAAGCACCATTTTATATATGAAAACAATTTTATAAAATATTTCTTAAAACAGTTATTCATCGTTTTTTTTTTGCTACACACTTGCAAATATACATCTTAAAAAAAAAATACTACATACCACTATTTGTATGAAAATACTTTTGTTTAGTCCTTTTGATGCCATTTTTTTTATGTAAACATGTTTGTTTTTTCTATTTGTAGATTTTTTAATGAGAGTTGAATTAATTCAAAGAGGAAATATAATATGAAATAAAACATTGTTTTTTACAACTTAATACTATAACAAACCTATGAAAAACGTTAGCAAAAAGTAAACTCAATAATATTAGTAAAATTAATTATAGATCAGTTCTTTTGTCCATTAAATTATGAATAAGTTAAAGAGGTTAAACTCGAATTTATTTTATTTTTCATTTAGAAAGTAAATTTAAACTTTACTTAAACTTGTCTGAACAATTTTTTT
>NW_014542014.1:0-1179 GCF_000741045.1 Vigna radiata var. radiata | reverse complement strand
TAAATTTGTGGATAGTTACAGGTTCTTGGCAGCTTCTCTCGATAAACTAGTCAGTGAACTACCACCTGAAGCATTCGTTCGGACCGAGAAACTATGTGAAACTCCTGAGCAGTTGGAGATGGTAAAACGTAAAGCTGTCTTTTGTTACGATTACGTTACGGACGAAAGTAAACTGCAGGATACGAAACCTCCGCTTAAAGAAGCTTTCTTCAACAAGTTGAAAAACGAGGGCATCAGCGACG
The DNA here is from genome assembly GCF_000741045.1 of Vigna radiata var. radiata. Lineage (NCBI taxonomy): Eukaryota > Viridiplantae > Streptophyta > Magnoliopsida > Fabales > Fabaceae > Vigna > Vigna radiata. Next base: position 937 of record NW_014542014.1, on the reverse strand, counting down.
AAGACTACCATCGATTCTGCGAGACGTGGCGGATTTTCGGAGTAAAGGACTTGGGCAGTTATTCAGACCTTTACTTGAAACTCGATGTTTGTTTACTCGCCGATATATTTGAGGAGTTCCGGTCCTTCGGATTGAAACATTACGAGCTAGATTGCGCCAATTACTTGACTCTCCCCAGCTTCGCCTTTGACGCATTCTTAAAAATGACCGACGTCCACATCGATTTGTTCACGAAAGAACAGCATGATATGACTCTAATGATTTTAAATCACATCAGAGGAGGCATATCTCAATGCATGCTGAGACACGCCGAGGCCAACAACCCGTTGGTACCGGAGACTTATGATCCAACGTTACCGAATTCATATTTAATGTATTTTGATGTGACAGCTTTGTATGCCTACACGATGAGACAACCCTTGCCCTGCGGATCCTACGAGTGGGTTCCCGAAGACGAATTAAAAGAGATAGATGTGCTGAAAATGGAGGACGATGCCGAGACCGGACTGATACTCGAGGTTGATCTCTCCTATCCGGAGCACCTCCACCACTTACACTCTGATTTGCCTTTCTGTTGCGAAAACAAAGTACCGCCTCGCCACGGATCCAAACACGTCAAGTTACTCACCACCTTGGAGCCAAAAAACAATTACGTCATTCACTACGTCGCTCTCAAGCAGGCGTTGGAGCACGGGTTGGAGATCACTCGCATTCATAGAGCCCTCAAATTCAAGCAGAGGCCTTACTTGAGAGAATTCATCGATCTGAATGCTCGCCTTCGACAGGAAGCACAAGGCAACGAATTTCACCAGTCAGTCCTGAAGCTATGCTCCAATGCTTGTTACGGAAAATTTTTAGAGAACCCGATGAAACGCAAAAGAATAGTTCTCGCTACCAATGCCAAACAACTTTCCAGATACGTATCAAAAGCTGAATT
>NW_014542013.1:12959-14122 GCF_000741045.1 Vigna radiata var. radiata | reverse complement strand
AAGACTTTCAAAAATTTCCAAATCTTGGCACCAAGCACCAACTTAGTCCATTCTAATCACCAAACATAGCTTGCTTGAATAGCAACTAAATTTAAAATTTTCTTGCACCTATATTTTGACACAAGTCGTCATTTGGTGATTTAAAGAGTGCATTGAAGCCCCTATGTCTATGAAACCAAGACTTTCAAAAATTTCCAAATCTTGGCACCAACCACCAACTTAGTACAATCTCACCACCAAACATAGCTTGCTTGAAAAACAACTAAATTGAAACATTTCTTGTACCTGTATTTTGACACTGGTCGTGATTTGGGGATTTAAAAAGTGCATTGTAGCTCCTAAGTCTAAAAAACTAAGCTTTCAAAAATTTCCAAATCTTGGCAACAAGCACCAACTTAGTCCATTTTAATCACCAAACATAGCTTGCTTGAACAACAACTAAATTTAAAATTTTCTTGCACCTATATTTTGACACCAGTCGTCATTTGGTGATTTAAAGAGTGCATTGCAGCCCCTTAGTCTAAAAACCAAGACTTTCCAAAATTTCTAAATCCTGGCACCATGCACAAGCTTAGTACAGTCTCACCACCAAAACATAGCTTGCTTGCAAAGCAACTAAATTGAAACATTTCTTGCACCTATATTTTGACCCTTGTCGTCCTCTGGAGATTTAATGAGTGCATTGCAACCTCTAAGTGTAAAAAACCAAGACTACAAAAAATTTCTAAATCTTGGCACCAAGCAGCAACTTAGTCCAATCTCACCACCACACATAGCTTGCTTCAAAAGCAACTAAATTGAAACATTTCTAGGACCTATATTTTGTCCCTAGTCATCATTTGGTGATTTAAAGAGTGCATTGCAGCCCCTTAGTCTAAAAACCAAGACTTTCAAAAATTTCCATATACTGGCACCATGCACAAGCATAGTACAGTCTCACCACAAAACATAGCTTGCTTGAACAGCAACTAAATTTAAAATTTTCTTGCACCTATATTTTGACACCAGTCGTCATTTTGTGATTTAATGAGTGCATTGCAACCTCTAAGTCTAAAATACCAAGACTATAAAAAATTTCCAAATCTTGGCACCAAGCAGCAACTTAGTCCAATCTCACCANCAAACATAGCTTGCTTCAAAAGCAACTAAATTGAAACCTTTCT
>NW_014542013.1:7039-8169 GCF_000741045.1 Vigna radiata var. radiata | reverse complement strand
GGAGATTTAATGAGTGCATTGCCACCCCTAAGTCTAAAAAACCAAGGCTATAAAAAATTTCCAAATCTTGGCACCAAGTAGCAACTTAGTCCAATCTCACTACCAAAGATAGCTTCCTTCAAAAGTAACTAAATTGAAACATTTCTTGGACCTATATTTGGACCCTAGTCATCATTTTGAGATTTAAAGAGTGCATTGCAGTCCCTAAGTCTAAAACACCAAGACTATCAAAAATTTCCAAAACTTGGCACCAAGCACCAACTTAGTCCAGTCTTACCACCAAACTTGAAAAGCAACTAAATTGAAACATTTCTTGCACCTATATTTTGACACTACTCGTAATTTGGGGATTTAAACAGTGCATTGCAACCCCTAAGTCTAAAAAACTAAGACTTGCAAAAATTTCCAAATCTTGGCACCAAGCACAAACTTAGTACAGTCTCAGCACCAAACATAGCTTGCTTGAAAAGCAAGTAAATTGAAACATTTCTTGCACCTATATTTTGACACTAGTCGTAATTTGGGGATTTAAAGAGTGCATTGCAACCCCTAAGTATAAAAAATTAAGACTTGCAAAAATATCCAAATATTGGCACCAAGCACCAACTTAGTGCATTCTAATCACCAATCATAGCTTGCTTGAACAACAACTAAATTTAAAATTTTCTTGCACCTAGATTTTGACACCAGTCATCATTTGGTGATTTAAAGAGTGCATTACAGCCCCTAAGTCTAAATATCCAAGACTTTCAAAAATTTCTATATCCTGGAACCTGCACCAACTAAGTAGAGTCTCACCACCAAATATAGCTTGCTTGCAAAGCAACTAAGTTGAAACATTTCTTGCACCTATATTTTGACACTAGTCGTCCTCTAGACATTTAATGAGTGCATTGCCACCGCTAAGTCTAAAAAACCAAGGCTATCAAAAATTTCCAAACTTTGGCACCAAGTAGCAACTTAGTCCAATCTCACTACCAAACATAGCGTCCTTCAAAAGTAACTAAATTGAAACATTTCTTGGACCTATATTTGGACCCTAGTCATCATTTGGAGATGTAAAGAGTGCATTGCAGTCCCTAAGTCTAAAAAACCAAGGCTATAAAAAATTTCCAAATCTTGGCACCAAG
>NW_014542013.1:0-2846 GCF_000741045.1 Vigna radiata var. radiata | reverse complement strand
AATCCAAGACTTTCAAAAGTTTCCAAATCTTGGCACCAAACACCAACTTAGTCCAGTCTCACCACCAAACATAGCTGGCTTGAAAAGCAACTAAATAGAAACATTTCTTGCACCTATATTTTGACACTAGTCGTCACTTGGGGATTTAAAGAGTGCATTGCTGCCCCTAAGTCTAAAAAACCAAGACTTTATAAAACTTCCAAATTTTAGGGCAAAGCACCAAGTTAGACCAGTCTCACCACCAAATATATCTTGCTTTAAAAGCAACTAAATGGACACATTTCTTGTACCTATATTTTGACACTAATTATCATTTGGGGATTTAAAGAGTGCATTGCTGCCCCTAAGTCTAAAAAACCAAACTTTGAACGTAGTCCTATCTCACCACCAAACATAGCTAGCTTGAAAAGCAATTAAATTGAAACATTTCTTGCACCTATATTTTGACACTAGTCGTCGTTTGGGGATTTAAAGAGTGCATTGTAGCCCCTAACTCTAAAAAACGAAGACATTAATAAATTTCCAAATCTTGGCACGAAGCACCAACTTAATCTAGTCTCACCACTAAACATGGCTTGCTTGAAAAGCAACTAAATTGAAACATTTCTTGCACCTATATTTTGACATTAGTCGTCATTTGGGGATTTAATGAGTGCATTGTAGCCCCTAAGTCTAAAAAACCAAGACTTTAAAAAATTTCGTAATCTTGGCACGAAGCACCAACTTAGTCCAATCTCACCACTACACATAGCTTCCTTAAAAAGCAACTAAATTGAAACATTTCTTGCACATATATTTTGACACTAGTGGTCATTTGGGGATTTAAAGAGTGCAATGCAACCCCTAAGTCTAAAAAACTAAGACATTAAAAAATTTCCAAATCTTGGTACCAACCACAAACTTAGTCAGTCTCACCACCAAACATAGCTTGCTATAAAAGCAACTAAATTGAAATATTTCTTGCACCTATGTTTTGACACTAGTCGTCATTTCGGGATTTAAAGAGTGCATTGCAGCCCCTAAGTCTAAAAAACCAAGGCTTTCAACAATTTTCAAATCTTGGCACCAAGCACCAACTTAGTCCAGTCTCACCACTAAAAATAGCTTGCTTGAAAAGCAACTAATTTGAAACATTTCTTGCACATATATTTTGAGACTAGTCGGCATTTTGGGATTTAAAGAGTGCAATGCAGCCCCCAAGTCTAAAAAACCAAGACTATCAAAANTCACTACCAAACATAGCTTCCTTCAAAAGTAACTAAATTGAAACATTTCTTGGACCTATATTTGGACCCTAGTCATCATTTGGAGATTTAAAGAGTGCATTGCAGTCCCTAAGTCTAAAAAACCAAGACTATCAAAAATTTCCAAATCTTGGCACAAGGCACCAACTTAGTCCAGTCTCACCACCAAACATAGCTTGCTTGAAAAGCAACTAAATTGAAACATTTCTTCCACCTATATTTTGACACTAGTCGTAATTTGGGGATTTAAAGAGTGCATTGCAACCCCTAAGTATAAAAAACTAACACTTGCAAAAATTTCCAAATCTTAGCACCAAGCACAAACTTAGTACAGTCTCACCAGAAAACATAGCTTGCTTGAAAAGCAAGTAAATTGAAACATTTCTTGCACCTGTATTTTGACACTGGTCGTCATTTGGGGATTTATAGAGTACATTGCAGCTCCTAAGTTTAAAAAACTAAGACTTTTAAAAATTTTCAAATCTTGGCCCCAAGCACCTACTTAGTCCATTATAATCACCAAACATAGCTTGCTTGAACAACAACTAAATTTAAAATTTTCTTGCAACTATATTCTGATACCAGTCGTCATTTGGGGATTTAAAGAGTGCATTGCAGCTCCTAAGTCTAAAAAATAACACGTTGAAAAATTTCCAAATCTTGGCACCAAACACCAACTTAGTCCATTCTAATCACCAAACATAGCTTGCTTGAACAACAACTAAATTAAAATTTTTCTTGCACCAATATTTTGACATCAGTCGTCATTTGGTGATTTAAAGAGTGCATTGCAGCCCCTAAGTCTAAAAAACCAAGACTTTAAAAAATTTCTAAATCCTGGCACCATGCACCAACTAAGTAGAGTCTCACCACCAGATATATCTTGCTTGGAAAGCAACTAACTTGAAACATTTCTTGCACCTATATTTTGACACTAGTCGTCCTCTGGAGATTTAATGAGTGCATTGCCACCCCTAAGTCTAAAAAACCAAGGCTATCAAAAATTTCCAAATCTTGGCACCAAGTAGCAACTTAGTCCAATGTCACTACTAAACATAGCTTCCTTCAAAAGTAACTAAATTGAAACATTTCTTGGACCTATATTTGGACCCTAGTCATCATTTGGAGATTTAAATAGTGCATTGCAGTCCCTAAGTCTAAAAAACCAAGACTATCAAAAATTTCCAAATCTTGGCACCAAGCACTAACTTAATCTAGTCTCACCACCAAACATAGGTTGCTTGAAAAGCAACTAAATTGAAACATTTCTTCACCCTATATTTTGAAACTAGTCGTAATTTGAGGATTTAAAGAGTGCATTGCAACCCCTAAGTCTAAAAAACTAACACTTGCAAAAATTTCCAAATCTTAGCACCAAGCAAAAACCTAGTAATGTCTCACCACCAAACATAGCTTTCTTGAAAAGCAAGTAAATTGAAACATTTCTTGCACCTGTATTTTGACACTGGTCGTCATTTGGGGATTTAAAGAGTACATTGCAGCTCCTAAGTGTAAAAAACTAAGACTTTTAAAAATTTTCAAATCTTGGCCCCAAGCACCAACTTAGTCCATTGTAATCACCAAACATAGCTTGCTTGAACA
>NW_014542012.1:0-6928 GCF_000741045.1 Vigna radiata var. radiata | reverse complement strand
TGATTTATGAATTGCATGAGTGTCAGGAGGTTCCTTTCAATTCAGGTTCTTGTTGAATTATTCCTAAGGGTTATATTGCTCAGGGATGAGGGTATAAGTCTTGATCGCCTTAACCTCTTAATCTTCACATCTTTTTACCAAGAATGCTAGGAATTGTATGAACTGGTAATTAGGGACATACTTATTTACCGAGGGATTGGGTTTAAGTGATTTAGTAAGTGACGTTGGCATTAATGCATAAAGAAGAATTCTTATATACATGAGAGGGAACTTGGTGAAATCTAACCCCACCAAAATATCCATCTCATATAAATCAACCTCCGTTCATCTTTATGCTCCTTTGCCATTGATCAATTGCATTTTTATTTTATTTATTATTTTTGCATTCCAAACCCATGATCTCTTTTATTTTAAGTCTTAATTAATCTTGTTTTCACACAACTGTTCAGCGCTGAGAGTCCTCTGGGATACGATACTTGGTCTTATCATTTTATATTACTTGTGCGACTCGGTACGTTTGCCGATTTGTCCCAACAAGCGTCCTGTTCAAAATGGAAGAAAACCAAGGGAGGTTTTTATTAGATTTAAACCAAACATTGGTAATGGAGAAAAGAAGTCTTCTGCTTTACTGTATCTTGGTGGTTCTGTTTTCTCTCTGGATTTCTACTAGTGAACTATGTGTATGCTGAGGTTTCTTTCCACTGTTTGGTGTTTTTCTGTTGCTTCACAGGTTCGTGTACATGTAATTAGAGGGCTGTGTCTTTTTTGTAAGGATACAGTTGAGAATATGGGGAAGATGGTTGATATACTTGTGCAAATTCTTGGCTCTGGTAAGTTGGGCACTTTGAAGGTTTTAAAGCTGAGAACATAGCCATGATTTACTGTAGCATGTTTTCTCCTATTTCATTCTTGTAGAATAATTTGTGGAGTGTGATGTATTGCATAAGGCTCTGATTTCATTGCTGAGGCAGGATGTCAAAGGTACCGTGATATATCTTTACCTTGTTAGGAAACACATTTGCAGCCTTGGACTAGAAATCACCACTTTCTAGAGCAGCAAATATAGAGAGAATAGGAATTGATTTATAAGGGCTAGAGTAAATGGGCTTGGGTCTAGGGTTATATAAATCAGTTTTTCTTTTTTTAAAAAACTGTGGGAGGAGGAGTTATATTGCTACGTGATGGCATGAGGGCCTTGGAGGTTTAGGAAGCTAAACCTTGAAAGGCTAAGCACCGATGGAAGAAGAAGTAAGGGGAGTGGCCATAGTTATCTTATGTGAATATGTTTGATGATGGTTGCATGTTTATATAGTATGGGTGGTCATATTTAATCTATTGTGTGTATGGTTTCAGGTTGGTCACTAATGGTGGTGTTTACTATACGTGAGACTAGGAGGTTTCCTCCTTGGATAGTGGTCCCCTTTCAGAGTTGCGGACTATCCTACTCTTGCAAAAAAGAGCACGCTGGGGTGAGGTTATCGGGTTTGTGCTCATTACTGTGGTTTGGGATAGAGTTTTGGTGTGTGGATATGGAAAAGAGAAAGAGATAACACTTAGAGTGTGTTTGTTATAGAATATAAAAAGGGGTGGGTGTCAGAGTTAGAAGAATGAGAATTTGTTTGGATCGCACAACGAAAATTTGACAATGTTTTGACAACGACGCATGCCAGCTTTCTATTGGCCTAATTTGAATAATTATTTTTTTAAGAAAGCTGATTTGGAAAAGGGATCAGGGTTCCAAATTTCTTTATTCCGAAAGCACCTTCTATGTTTAAAACTCTCTCCATTTTAGGGTTTTTAGTTTTATTTCTCCTTCTCTCTCTTCATTTTGTGTATTTCTCTCTCGACGTTCACCAATCTCCCTCGCCTCTCTGTCGAAAGTCTCGCCTTTTTTCTCCATTTCGTGATTTCCTCCATCTATGTTCATCAATCTTCATCGTTTGTCTGTCCAAAGTGTTTCCTTCGGTGTCGCTTGTGTTGAAGTTCTCAGCTTTGTGAGTAATGGATTCGTCCGCTGACATTGGTTCTTCAAAAGAGTATGAACTTTAATCCGTTCCCGTATTCGAATTTTTGGTTTGGCTTTTGGTTTTGGCTTTTGTTGGTAATTTTTTATTTGATTTTTTGTAACAAGAAATTTTTTTTTCTGCAGTTGTTTGTTCGTCATTCAATGAAAACCAAGTGTTTTGCTACTTTGAATCAAATTTTGAGTGAGGAGCACAAGTTAATCATTTTGAAGACGCCATTTATATGGTTTTTAGAACTAAATGATAATGTAGGAAGGAAAACGTGGTAAACTTTACAAAAGTAAAGCTTGTAGAACTCCATACATAAGATATAGTCCCAAACTTGACTGATTTATGTAATTTGTGATTACTGCAGAAGCAATGTCACTCGATCCTTATCAAACTGACTGCAATCTTTTTCTGTACGTGAGGATCCCACCAGAGCGCCTTCTACTTCTAATAGGGCATGAACTAGATCAGAATTCTTCTCAACGAGTCCATAAGATGTGATCCCATTTTTTTCATCAGGTCCGGGTAGAGACCAAAGGTCTTGAGCGACCGATCCGGCAGAACAACTCAAAAGGTAAAGAAGTATCGTATAATGTCACACTTTTAACGTCAAACCATTCAATAACCAATGTTAAAAGTGACCTGTGGCATTTTTGTAAATAAATGCAATTATTAAACATCGTTTAGAATTATAATTCGACGTAAAAGGATATAAAACGTCGAATGTCCTAGCATTAGACGTCAAAATGTTAGTGAATTCAATAAAAATTTGAGCGGGAGATTGAAAATTCATTCACTTTATCTTAGCACGCGAGACCCTCTTATCTGCTCAAACTTTTCTCGAACGAAGTTTGACAACCATCACATGTAATCTTTCTTTCATTTAATACAAATGCATGTTAATTAACTAATTTAGGTTTGACTTTCGTTTATTTTCAACAATTATTTTCGTGTTCTTATCATTCATAGGCGTATTCTACTTTATCTCTCACTGGTGGCAACACTTTATTTCGATGAACCCACCTTTTGAAGGTTAGTTTTCGTTTTCGTTTTGAAAAACTTATTTGTTGAACTTGTTTGTTTTTTTTTGTTGAACTTTTTTGTTGTTGTTGTTGTTGTTGTTGTTTAGTTGAACTAGTTTGTTGTTGTTGTTTGATTGAACTTGTTTGTTGTTTGTTATATTTCTTTGTTGTTGATTCTATATATTGTTCATAGTTCATGTTTTTAAAATACCAAAAACTAAAATTTGTTATTTTTCTGTTTTTCAGGTCTCGTAGAGTTGTAAAAAAGGATTACAATTAATTAAAAATATTGATTAATGTCGTATATTGACAAAATTTGACGTTAAATTAACGTCGTAAATTGACAAAAATCGACGTTAAATTAACGTCGAATTTAAATTCGACGATAAATTAATGTCGAATTTAAAAAGTTCGACCTTAAATTAATGTCGAATTTAAAAATTCGACGTCAATTTAACGTCTCCCTATATGACGTTGTTCTCGAATTCGACGAAAAAGGAAAAAAATATTTGACGTTGTACACTGTTTTTGTACTCGTGTGGGTAGATGTTAAACTATAGATAGTTGTAAATGTATTGGAAGAATTATTTTGAATCTTAATAAAGACAATAGTTATTCCAATTGTGATTGTTATATTCATTTCAGTTGTTCTTTGCTAGTATTATTTAAGATTCATCCTTTTTTATTGTTATAAAAAAATGTGAAGTTTGGTCAGTCCTATGTATAGGAAAGACCCACTAAGGGTGTTTTTAGGTTCACAGGTGAGGTCTTGCACCATGCACACATGACAGATGCACTGGTTAACGATTACAGGGAGCTTGTAATCGCTTACCAGGGGAAACATCCATTTTTGTACTAAAAGTTGGCAGGACTACACAAACGTGGTTACTACACTCCTTAGGGTTTTTTAGGAGTCCTTATGACTGTGTTATCAAGGTTTTGTGAATGGATAACCCTGTTGGTCATGGTTGAAGGTGTCCACAACAACAAATATGAAGTTTGGTAGTCCTATGTGTAGGGAAGACCTACTAAGGGTGTTTTAAGGTTCATAGGTGAGGTCCTGCACCATGCACACAGGACATATGCACTGTAATCGATTACAGGGAGCTTGTGATCACTTATCAGGGGAAAAATCCATTTTTGTACTAAAAGTTGAGCAAGGCTACCCAAGCGTGGTTAGTTCACTCCCCATGGTTTTTTTTGGAGTCCTTATGACTGTGTTTTCAAGGTTTTGTGAATGGATCAACCTTGTTGGTCATGATTGAAGGTGTCCACAACAAAAAATGTGAAGTTTGGTCAGTACTACGTGTAGCAAAGACCCACTAAGGGTGTTTTTAGGTTCACATGTGAGGTATTGCACCATGCACATAGGACAAATGCACTGATAATCGATTATAGGGAGCTTGTAATCGTTTACCAGGGAAAAACCCCATTTATGTACTAAAAGTTAAGAAGGGCTACCCAGGTGTGGTTACTGCACTACCCAGGGTTTTTTTGGAGTCCTTATGACTGTTTTCAAGGTTTAGTGAATGGATTAACCCTATTAGTCATGGTTGAAGGTGTCCACAACAAAAAAATGTGACGTTTTGTCAGTCTTATATGTAGGGAGGACCCACTAAGGGTGCGTTTAGGTTCACAGGTGAGGTCCTACACCTTGCACACAGGACAAATGCACTGGTAATCGATTACAAGGAGCTTGTAATCGTTTACTAGAGTAAAAATCCATTTTTATACTAAAAGTTGAGTAGGGCTACCCAGGCGTGGTTAGTGCACTCCCCAGGGTTTTTTTGGATTCCTTATGACTTTGTTATCAAGATTTTGTGAATGGATCAACCCTGTTGGTCATGGTTGAAGGTGTCCAAAACTTCAAATTGGAATACTTCATTATTAAAAAAACAATAATGGAATGGTGAAGGGTATTGTGTAATGAAAAATTCTAACAATCTTAAAAACCACATACATTAATAGAAAAACGTAACAACAGTCTATCAAACAACAAGTTTTTAAATTAAAAAGTACAGAACAATATATAATGAAATCTAATCTAAGAAGACGGTTGTTGATCAAAGTGATTGCGAAAGTTAATAAGTTCTTGCTCTACGACTAGAACACGATTTTCAATTGTGTCAAATCTATTGCCCACGAACGTGCGAAGATCTTGTATTTGTTTGATGACTTCATTCAATGTTACAAAAGAGGTTTGTTCTGGATTTTCAGAGGGTTATCAGACTTCATGTTCTTCATTACCAACTTATGCTTCTTCATTGCCTACTTCTTGTTCTTCATTGCCAACGTCATCTTTTTGTGAACCCATCTTTGACCTCTAAAGGATCTACAATGTCTAAACACCACCTAAATGTAGTTTGTCCAATGTGCGTTTCATGTCTGACTCGTAGTACGGAATTCATATTGACAATGTAGGATGTATCTATTCAAGCTCGAAGGCACCACTATAAAACAGTCCAAATTTATAACATTCAACCTAGTGTTCCAAAACAACAAACACAACAAAAATTTTCAAACTCTACTTATATTGCTATTAGATGCTTCCATTTCAGTTTGAACTGAAGTAAAGACTTAAATCAAATATTAACCTACAATAACAAAAAAACAAGGGCAAAACCAAAATTTCAATACATATAGTAAACTTTCAATAAACAAGGTATAAGCACCAAAATGCCTTAACTATTCAAGTAATGTTGATACCAACCTCGACGACGTTTGTGAAAAGCCCAAACCTTGGGATAAATAGCACCAAGGAGACTACGGTGAAACCACGAAATAGGGGGAAATGGGTTAACACAGGCAATGCGCAAGACAAAGAGCGACAAAGTGGTGCGAAAATATGAAACCTTACGAGAAATAAGGGCAACGAAACCACGCTCAACATTGGGAGAAATAACGCCAAGGAAACCATGGTTAAACCACGAAACTGGGGGAAATGGGCTGTCACAAGCAATGTGCGAGACATAGAGCGACACAATGGTCCACAACGATTGTGCGAAAAGATGAAACGTTGCGATGCGAAACCATGCTCAAACGAAGAAAAAGAAGCAATGCGGGAGATAGAGAGACGGGGAAATGCACCGAACACAGTGACCAAATGAAAAAACAATCTAGCAAGAAAGTCGAAAGATGAAAACACTTCAATGGCGGAGAGAGAGTTCACAAAAGTCCAACAGAGAAATGAACAAGACAAAAGAGTTTGTGAATATTCTTTTGCAGATGAAACCGCCAAAAGAGATTCTAAAAATTCTTTCCGAAAAAGTCCTTGAAGACAAACTTCACCTTTTAGAAAAAAATTCATTAAAACAACCAATGACAATGTGACACCTGTCGTTGTCAAATTGTTGTCAAAAATTTGTTCTCAAATAAGCGTTTTCCAATTTGTTTATGGTAGTATTTGAGAGCAAAAAGTGTTAGGCGAAGAAAGAAAGTTACATGGTCATGTTTAAAAGAAAAGTGGTAGCATTGAACGTTAGACCTTTATGTGTTTATTTTGTAGGCAGTAATTATATGGAGAAAAGGAGAGTGAAGATAGGCATGGTTGATTTCTTTTTCTGTTTTCAGAGGGCTATGAGGGCTAGGAGAAAATGAACAGGTAGGAAGAATTAGTAGTGATGTGTACGTGAATCTGAGTCTGTGGGAGGAAGAAGGATCATATAATTATTTTTTTGGTTCTTTGAATAGCAGAAAGTGTTGTGCATGGAGATCTTAATGTCTGGGCTTTGAGGAAGGGGAGTAGCATATATGGATTCCTAGGATTAAAGGAAAAGGTTTGCAGGGTATAGACTGTAGCATGGGAGTTACTCCCTGTACCTCCCCAATTCCAACCCCCACCCCCCTAAATTTTTTGGATTTTTTTTTAAATACAAAATTAATCTTTATGTTTTT
>NW_014542011.1:0-1121 GCF_000741045.1 Vigna radiata var. radiata | reverse complement strand
AGAAGAAAGAAGCAAAAATCATGAGCTATGGGTCTCTCCTTTGTGTGGCTCGGTTTTCACACCCCAAATACCAAGAGTTTCACATTTGGTGGGGTCCACACACTACAAGTCAGCCCTAAAGAGATGCCACATGGCCCCCACAATTGGTTTTTTACAAAAATGCCCCTAAAAGGGTCAAAAACACCTAATTTTAATCAAGGGCTTCTAGAAAACCAAATTACAACTTTAATTAAAATCTAAATGACTAAATATTGAGTCTTGAATGTGCCACGCCACATCCTAATGCTCCAGATGATATTTCCACAATTTCCCTGTAACCAAAAATACGCTTAATCAGCTCAAAATATCCAAATTAACGCAAATACGAATTTCGGACGACATTAAGCAAAATTCGGAAAACGGAGAAATAACAGACAATTAAACACAATTCTCTTGTTTATTTACGTGCAATAAACTAAATATGGTTTAAGAAATAACGGCTCATCAAAATAGACCACACTTAGTCTTTTTCACTCCTAGGCAAAACCAAGACGAAAACCAAGGAACTACTCAGACATTAGGGAGGTGACACAGACTCGACAGACAGACAACAAAGACTCACAAAACAGAAACAGATTTGCACAATTCTCACAAAATCTGGATAGTGAAAGGCATAGGCAGAATCCCACATAGATTCAATGAAAGCAGATACTCACAGAATCATCCAAACAGTTCAGTACATGGAAAACAGTCAATAAGTTAAAGAGATGAATCAAAAGCAACAGAGCCTGACGGATGCACACTATCAGTGTTTCTCTCAAGTGTCTAAGGTAAATTAATGTCACTCGATGCACTCAAGAAAGCAAGCAACAAACAGTCTTGGCAAGCCTCTAATATCAACACTTACGCACATACGCATGTTCAAATGAAAAGGTCTTTTCATGGTTGTAATGGGGCCAAGGACAAGGGAGGATACATCTGGATAAGAAGCTAAGAACCATAAGGAACAAAGGAGCAATGGGGAACAAGTGTCAACACATTCAAACACACCCACAACCTCTAATTCCATCCTCTTCTTGACTCCTTTATTCACAATTTTTTTTTCATTTTTCTATATATATATATATATATCTACTTTTCTA
>NW_014542010.1:0-1124 GCF_000741045.1 Vigna radiata var. radiata | reverse complement strand
TGATTAAGAATTGATGTTGGACTTGGAAGAATGGTAGACATTACAGTAGGATATCATTCACCCAAATCCATTGAGCAAATGTAGGAACCTTACTTCCATGTAGCATTGAATCTTATCTACCTACTTATTTTTTCCTCGTAGACATTCAAGATGGCGTATGTAATGCAATGGCGACAAGGTAAGGTATCTCTCAATATGATTGAATTTGAACTTGAAATTGGATTTATTTCAATGATAGGTAATTAGCCGTAAATATTTGACAACCACATTAAAACCTAATTAAATTTTAGTTATACAAACCAAAGGGGAACACAACACGAATCGAATAAGCACTTTGAATAAACAAGAATTGTACCGTGGAAACATACTTCATTGAATAGGATCATGGTTTCATGAAAAATCGCAACTCTTCCGATGCTTGCACCAAACTTCATGTCGAGAGATTAGAGAGGTGGAAAATGATGAAAACCTACGAATTATTATTCTTGACATCTACCTAATTTAAGTTATCTAGGTCACGACGAAACTCAGTGCTACGTTAACAGGATGCGATCAAGTACATTGCTCAAGAGATTTGCGGTCCGTGGTCGATGAAAGTTCAGTTGTTGAAAGGAAGAGATGGAAGAGAGAACTGCAGATACGCTGTAGGCGGGGCAGAGGCCACAGACAGACACAGACACACCACAGTTCATGGAGGAAAAGCAGAGGGTAAGCAAAAGTTAATTTTCATGGTTTATGCCAGTGCCACGATAATTATTTGAAACGCAGTGAGCTTATCACAAACATTGTTCAGTCGAATCATTATCTAAATTTAAATTTATTAAAATAATGAAGTAATGATAATAAGAATTATTGGCTAATTATAATTGGCACGTAGAGTTTTTTAATTGGCTTGCATTCGCACTCAGTGACGACAGTGGGTACAAACACGACCAATCCATTCAGGATGAAACCCTACTGGGTGTTAAAGCGGGAAATTTTAAGGTGGATCTTCAGTTTTTTGGTTTAGGGTTTAGAAATTTCTCCGCCCGGGGAAAGCCACCGTCGATGTCCGTCTTCGTCAAATTTCTACAGACGAAGCTGATTTTTAAAAAATCTGAGCCTTTATTCCAAAATCGGAAAAT
>NW_014542009.1:0-1143 GCF_000741045.1 Vigna radiata var. radiata | reverse complement strand
TATATATATATATATATATATATATATATATATATATATATCAAACATATAAATAAAAAAGGAAAGAAACTAATTTGGATTGAAGAAAATCAAGTGCGAATGAAGCACCTTCCACAGCACGAACCAAGCACAAGTCCTTCAAGGCACGAGCAATGGAAGGAAAGAAAATGAAAGCAATGGCCAAAGAGAAAGGACAAAACGAGACTACAAAAGAGAGAAACTAAAATGGGAAGGAGAAGGAATAAGAAAGAGAGAAGTCTGTGGGGGTGGGTGACAGAACAAATATGGGGAAAAGAAGCTGAAGAAAGAAATCTGTGAGGATAGGTAACGAAAATGGGAAAGAGAAGGAGAAGAGAGAGGAAGTTGGGTGTGAGGGTAAGTGACGGAAATCGGAAAGAGAAGAAGAAGAGGGGGGTAAGTGGGTGTGAGAATGGATGACGGAAATGGAAAAGAGAAGGAGAAGAGAGGAGAGGGTGGGTGTGTTCTACAAAGTGAGGGTAAGAAATTAGGGTTTTAAATTAAAAGTATAAAAAATTAGGTTTAATCATTTTGATAGTTCCTATTATCGGTGATTTTTTTCAATTAGGTCCCTCATTTTTTCTTTTTCTCAATTGGGTTCTTATTGTTGGAAAATTGAAGCAATTAGGTCACTGTCGTTAGTTCCGTACTAACAACGTTAAAAAGGATGACACGTGTCAGCTCGTGATTTTTTTGAATTTTTTAAATATATTTTTAATTATTTATTTATTTAAAAAAAATTGTCACGTGTCAAGTTGACATTGAGCCACGTGGCAATGACAATGTGAGGTGCCACGTGTCAATATCAGACCACATGTCATTAGATTTGTCTCAATTTTGTCCCTATATTTTTAATTTATTTCAATGTGGTCCCTGTATTCTTAT
Organism: Vigna radiata var. radiata; assembly: GCF_000741045.1. Classification (NCBI taxonomy): domain Eukaryota; kingdom Viridiplantae; phylum Streptophyta; class Magnoliopsida; order Fabales; family Fabaceae; genus Vigna; species Vigna radiata. Next base: position 240 of record NW_014542009.1, on the reverse strand, counting down.
TTTGTCTTAATTTAGTCCTATTTTTTTAAAAAACTAAACAGTTTCTCTCTAAGTTCAAACAAAATTTTATTTGTATATAAATCTTTACAAAAAAATTTATACAAATTAATTTTTTTATTAGAAAAATAAAAAAATTACAAACTAACATATGACAAATTTTTATTTATATAGTAGTAAAGAAATCATTTAACCTAAATAATATGAATGAGTAACCTATAAAAGTTAACATCTTAATAATAA
>NW_014542008.1:0-1351 GCF_000741045.1 Vigna radiata var. radiata | reverse complement strand
AAAAAAAAAAGTAATAAAGTAGATTGGTGTATTAAAATAATGAGATTGATTGTTTTACTTTAAAATAATCTTATAATATAAATAGAAATTTTTATAAACAAGTCTTATTACTTTAAGAACACTTCATCTTTCTAGAACACTATTCCTAAGAGTTCTTTGACATCTCTCTAGATCTTCTCTCACTTGAGTTGTCGGTTTAATGATCAGGAGGTGTCTAAACGATCTTAGCGTCAAGGGCAACAATCTCTACCAATCAGTTTCTCGCTTTGAACAGGTAAGATTCGTTCCCTTTTTTCTAGGTTTTCTTCAATTCTATAATTTTGCAGAATTTTCTGAGTTTGCATGTGTTTGGAGTTTCCTTCTCCAAATTCTTAGTTCCATTTAAGCTCTAAGAACTGTTAGAAGTTGGGAAAAATATTTAGAATCGGTAATTGGGGGTTGAGTTGCATAATTCTGTAGAATTTCATTTTGCAGATTATGCATACTCACTGAGCGAAAGGATTTGCACAACGAGTCACCTTGGCGAGATGCTCTCTGACAGGGCATTCACATAGTGAACGAGTGTGCTATGCGAATGACTATAGAGGGTTGCTCTCTGTTTGGTGATTCGCATAGCGAATTTAGTCGATGTGCGACTCGTGGTGATCTAGGGTAAATGCTAGTTTAATTCGAATAGCGAATGTGTGCGCTTTGCAAGGGTTTGAGAAGTCTGGGTCACTCTTTAGGGGTTCTCGCGTAGCGATTTGGGGCACTATGTGAGGAAGAGAGGTCTGGAACCTCTGTGAGTTTATTCGCACAACGAGTTTAGTCGTTGTGCGAATGGTTGTGAAGAGTAGGTCTCTGTTTGAGGATTCACATAACGAGTTATGGTCGTTGTGCGAAAATCCTCTGGTTTTGCTCAGCGACTGAGTGTGTTATGCAACTGGTCCAGATTTTACTTTACTCTTTTCTTTCTGTGTTATTAAATGGTTGAATGATGTTAAGTCATTGGGTGTGATGTATGAGAGGTATTAAATTATATGATTATCTGAGGTATATATAGTGATTCAAAGTAAAGGAAATGTATGATTTAAAGTGATGTGATTGAATAACAAGGTAATATCTCTCGGTGAGATACTTGTATTGTTTAGAATGAAAATAGGGAGCTCAGTCTTGGGGGTTATCCTAACACTCTAATAATTTTTCATTCTCATTTAGAGAGGATTGATGCATGGGGTGAGAGTAGTAAGAGGTCCTAGTGTAGGCGTTACTTGAAGGCCTATTGTGCGGTAACGGACTAACCTTGTGTGTGGTAGGGTGGAACCCATTGACAATGGCTTTGCAAAGTAAGAGAGGCCACCACAAGTACATA
>NW_014542007.1:0-1352 GCF_000741045.1 Vigna radiata var. radiata | reverse complement strand
TCTTTTGTTCTTCTTTTATGGCTCTAATTTCACTTTGAAAGAATGAGGTTTGCACCTCCCTATTAAGCCTATCTTGATTCAAGCTCTCTTTAATATTCCCAATTTGTTGCATTAGTGTCCTAAAAATATATTGCTTCTCAGACTCACTCATCCTAGACATCCTTTAAAGTAAAATTACTTTTTAAAATCAAAGTACAGGACTCAAAAGAAACAACAATGAAAACGGACTCTAAAACCCCTAAAAACGTTCGGACTCTAATGTGACAAAAGTCACACCTATACGTGATACAGAAAATAAAACACTTAAAAAGAAAAACAACTAAAGTTGCCAAGTGTTGGAAAGAGCACCAAGGACTCTTCCTAACTTGGACTTTATAAGAGGCCTTTTACAACACAAAAGCTAAGACTAACAGTTGGGCTGCAAGCCCATCACATACAAATAAAACAAAATAAAGCCCAAAAATTGAAATCCTATGCTACGGCCCAAATCTTTTTTGTGCCCAGATCTTGTTTTTCCTGACAGCATCAAGCTTCTGGATTCAATTCCCTTGGATCTCATTCATCACTCCTGCAAAACAGTATCAAAAACACGTGGATTAGTAGATCCTTTGCAAACAGATTGCAAGAAGAGGGACACATCACTTTAAAGTCTTCCCTGTCCAAATCTTGTTCCAACTCTGGAATATTCACGGCCTAATTCTTGATGTCAACTATTCACACAACTTATTGTCCAATCCTACAAACAAATTGGATATCAACTTAGATCAATGTGCCTTAGCTAACACAATTTGCACGAAAGAAGGTATAGTACAGTGATAACTTCCCTTTCTATCCGCTTTTGACTCAAGTGATGTATCCACAATTCCTATTTGCTCTCAAATGAAATCTATTGCACAAGTTCCAATTCTCAACAATTCCAAATAGTTCAAGTAGCTGCTTCTAACTCTTAAGCTTCACATATATCAGCAAAACAGTTTACATATATCAGAAGCTTCCACAAGTCAGCTCTGCTCACACTGACTGATATCAGATTTCAAAATACAGATGCAAACGCCATTGGACATTAAACCAGATGCAAATAGGGTAATTCAAAACTGTACTAGACTGATTTAAACAACAATTCCAGGAAAATCAATTATGCACACAAATCACAACATAATCCAGCAAGTACAATGGAGAGTGAACTATATCTCAGATTGGAGGTGATTCAATGTAGAAATTAAGCATGGCAGTTAGAACAAAGGGATGCAATTCCAGAAATTCTCATAAGACAATCAGCACGTTATTTGCAAATCTTATGCATCTACCAAGTTCAAACAGATCTCAAGATTCAGCACTCCACATGTCTAATT